>NC_030423.2:30778902-30791402 GCF_001660625.3 Ictalurus punctatus
TGACTGTTACACAGCACTGACACTGGAGACTCCTTCCACACGCGCTACATAAATGTCTCCATACAAAATATTAAGAGTTACACACTGTAGCGGTTAAAGTGTTAAATCCAATGTTGCGACGCTGTCTAACTCTAACGATTATAGATACTGTGTTCAGCTGTGAGTTATACCTGTGTTCAGTGATGGTGAACCAGCAGACAGGCAGGCAGACAGACAGGTAGATAGGCAGACAGGTAGACAGGCAGGCAGACAGGCAGGCTGGTAGACAGGCAGGCTGGTAGACAGGGAGGCTGGTAGACAGGTAGGTAGACAGGCAGGCTGGTAGACAGGGAGGCAGGTAGACAGGCAGGCTGGTAGACAGGTAGGTAGACAGGCAGGCTGGTAGACAGGCAGGCTGGTAGACAGGTAGGTACACAGGCAGGCTGGTAGACAGGCAGGCTGGTAGACATGTAGGTAGACAGGCAGGCTGGTAGACAGGTAGGTAGACAGGCAGGCTGGTAGACAGGCAGGCTGGTAGACATGTAGGTAGACAGGCAGGCTGGTAGACAGGTAGGTAGACAGGCAGGCTGGTAGACAGGCAGGCTGGTAGACATGTAGGTAGACAGGCAGGCTGGTAGACAGGTAGGTAGACAGGCAGGCTGGTAGACAGGCAGGCTGGTAGACAGGTAGGTAGACAGGCAGGCTGGTAGACAGGTAGGTAGACAAGCAGGTTGGTAGACAGGCAGGCTGGTAGACAGGGAGGTAGACAGGCAGGCTGGCAGACAGGCAGGCTGGTAGACAGGTAGGTAGACAGGCAGGCTGGTAGACAGGTAGGTAGACAGGCAGGCTGGTAGACAGGGAGGCTGGTAGACAGGGAGGCTGGTAGACAGGGAGGCTGGTGGACAGGCAGGCTGGTAGACAGGGAGGTAGACAGGCAGGCTGGTAGGCAGGTAGGTAGACAGGGAGGCTGGTGGACAGGCAGGCTGGTAGACAGGGAGGCTGGTAGACAGGGAGGCTGGTAGACAGGTAGGTGGACAGGCAGGCTGGTAGACAGGCAGGCTGGTAGACAGGGAGGCTGGTAGACAGGTAGGTAGACAGGCAGGCTGGTAGACAGGTAGGTAGACAGGCAGGCTGGTAGACAGGGAGGTAGACAGGCAGGCTGGTAGGCAGGTAGGTAGACAGGCAGGCTGGTAGACAGGGAGGTAGACAGGCAGGTTGGTAGACAGGGAGGCTGGTAGACAGGGAGGTAGACAGGCAGGCTGGCAGACAGGCAGGCTGGTAGACAGGTAGGTAGACAGGCAGGCTGGTAGACAGGTAGGTAGACAGGCAGGCTGGTAGACAGGTAGGTAGACAGGCAGGCTGGTAGACAGGTAGGTACACAGGCAGGCTGGTAGACAGGGAGGCTGGTAGACAGGGAGGCTGGTAGACAGGGAGGTAGACAGGCAGGCTGGCAGACAGGCAGGCTGGTAGACAGGTAGGTAGACAGGCAGGCTGGTAGACAGGTAGCTAGACAGGCAGGCTGGTAGACAGGTAGGTAGACAGGCAGGCTGGTAGACAAGTAGGTAGACAGGGAGGCTGGTAGACAGGGAGGCTGGTGGACAGGCAGGCTGGTAGACAGGGAGGTAGACAGGCAGGCTGGTAGGCAGGTAGGTAGACAGGCAGGCTGGTAGACAGGGAGGTAGACAGGCAGGCTGGTAGACAGGGAGGTAGACAGGCAGGCTGGTAGACAGGTAGGTAGACAGGCAGGATGGTAGACAGGTAGGTGGACAGGCAGGCTGGTAGACAGGTAGGTAGACAGGCAGGCTGGTAGACAGGTAGGTAGACAGGGAGGCTGGTAGACAGGGAGGTAGACAGGCAGGCTGGTAGACAGGTAGGTAGACAGGCAGGCTGGTAGACAGGGAGGTAGACAGGCAGGCTGGTAGACAGGTAGGTAGACAGGCAGGCTGGTAGGCAGGTAGGCGATACACAGCGCAATTAAAATCAGTTTGCTAGTTTGCATCCTCCATGTTGGCAATGTCAACTTCAAAAGAGTCATCACGCCATTTCTGATTCTGATATCTCTTCCACACCAGCCCCGTTGCATTATGGGAGAGTTCGTTATCCACAGTGTTCAGTGGTTCCATATTGCAGAATGTCAGCGTAAGCAGCAGGTCATCCAGGTATTTCTCACCTACTGTTTTATAAAAACTGAGAACTCGCACATACTGCTCATTTGGTGTGCTGCTTCTCACCTACTGTGTAGTAAGCAGTAGAAATTCGAGCGCATTAATATAAACCTGCGCTTCAGTTAGAGCTGCTGTTATAGAGAATTAATCACCACCTGACGACCAATCACAGTCCAGAAAATACTAGAATTTGAAGACCTCTGATCACTTTACAGCTTAAAACCCGGACATGGATGTGGACGTCCTCACCTCAACCTAAAATAAGATAATCTACCAACCCAGTAACCCAGTGTATAATGTATTAGTATTAGTGTCTACAGTACAGGGGAAGAATTAGCATCACTGCTTGTTACTGAGTGAATGTATGCGCTGTGTATAATCATTCAAGCATAACTGAATTATTATCTGATCTGTGACTTTGCTAACATTTTATCAATGACAAAACCAGAGTGTATTAGCATACAACATCGTTAGCATAGCTGGGAAATGGCACTGCTTTAAAAATTGCAGAATCGATTTGAGGGAATCAATTAAATAGATTCGGAGTCAGCTAAACGCACATGACATCGCTAAACACATCTCCTCTGATATTCATCTCACCGTAAACACTCTCTGAGTGCATGACTGAATAAAGAGTGTGCTAATTAGCTCTTCCATCACTACGCACAACTACACACACACACACACACACACACACACACACACACACACACAGACACACACACACAAAGGAGTGTGTTCTAGCTGTACAGAGTAGCAGGAGTGTGAGAGCCAAGCACTCAGAGTGTGATCGGTTATCCAGACACACGCTAACACACACCTTCAATCTCGACTTTCTTCACCTTCATCATCCTCTTCCTCTGCATCTTCCTGTTGACTTTTTGAGCTTAATATTGTCTCACACACTCACACACTCTCTCAGTATGACGTCACAGGGACCAGTGTTTCTCTGTGTTCACTGTTCATCTGCACAAGTCTAAATCGCTCCATTACTCCTCCAGTGTCACTGATATAACGAGCTCTTTTTGACTAACCGACGATGTAAAGTGTTGCTTTTTGTCAGCTGTTCGCCAAAGTCCTGTTTATTTGCCCCATATAGCTCCATCGAGTTGTTCGAGTAGTCGAGTAGTGAACAAACTTTGGGAACTGCAACAAGAGCGCTTGTTCTAATACGCTATGGTTGCTATAGTAACAGCTCATTCACAGGGCCGTGTACAGTGGATGCTCCACATCATCTAAGACTAATAATAAACAGATTTTAAAAATGTGTTCTTGTTTATCAAAGGAAAACGTATAATCGCTGGTGCGGTGAGGTTTCTGTAAGGGGAAGTATGTTGTGCTTATGGAAGGAGTCTCCAGTGTCAGTGCTTTGTATAATTTATCAGCACAGGAAAGTCTTCAGGACAGACGAGATTATGCTTTCTGGTTTCTCTGTAAAATGACAAGATGATTTTTTTTTTTTTTAGAGAGAGAGAGAGAGAGAGAGAGAGAGAGAGAGAGAGAGAGAGAGAGAGAGAGAGATTATTTTTCAGCTAATGCACAGCTGAAGTAGTTCCAGTAAGGTCTTGACCGGATTACAGTTCCATATCACTTCGCCGAGCTAACTGAAATAACAGAAAAGTTATCCTGCTGTACGTACACATAACACATTAGAGTAGTTTTCCTGTCTCTGATCCATCATCTACAATAACAGGAACGATACATGCAGGGACTTATTCAGTGTTGATGATTTAGATTGAGATGCCCGAATCCTCCAGCAGAACATGGAGGGGACATTCGCTTATACTTTTGTTAGATTGAGCTGAAACTGGGGAAATGTGCAAACTTAATATTTCAACAGCTGATCAACTAATCCACCGATGAATTGAGCTGAATGTATGTTATTAAGTCTGGCTAGGATATTAATCCCATGGCCAGCGGTAATAATATCCTGATGTTTAACATGAATTATGAGCACAGTAAAAAGATCCGACATCTTAAGACAATAATTCATAAATATAGACAAGAGACACTTGCTATTGAAATCAGATGAGACTTTATTAAACTACTCTAATAAACAGAAACTAAACTAACACAGACACACACACACACACACACACACACACACACACACTAATACAAAACAAAGAGTGAGTCACTCCCCTTTCCCCAAAGTTATCAGCTGAGGGACAGGGCTTTGGTCTTGTAGGCCAGCCACCACGTCTCGGCCAGTGGTCTAGATCCGTGAGTTTCTGATAGGTTTGTTAATCTGTGAGGATCGTGCGTTGTTCACAGGGCAGTGAGATCTCAGCAATCAGACATGAGCTGTAGCTGGCTCGACGCCCCAAAGTCTGCACACAGGGGCTCAGGATTGAAGGTTCATGTGAAGGGGTGAACTTCTGCTCATGATGTGTTGAGGTCCTACACACAACTAACAACAAACACCATGACCGAAAACGTCAACTTTCCAGAAATCAGTAAGGAATAATTAACAATGGGACGCTGAATTATTAGAAGAATAATGCACATGAGCCATTGATATGCAGTTATTAGAATATTTATTTATTTATTTGTTGTATTTTTATATTACCATCATGAAACAAAAAAAGTGAACATTCTTTCTCCCTCTCTCCTCCACCCCTCCACCCCTCCTCTTCCCCTCTCTCTCCCTCTCTCTCACCCTCTCTCTTGCCCCCTCTCTCTCTCCCCCTCTCTCTCTCCCACTCTCTCTCTCTCCCATTCTCCACATCTCCCTCTCTCTCCCCCTCATCTCCCTCTCTCCCTCCCTTACTCCCCCCCCTCACTCTGCATATCAGTGTCTCGAGACTCTGTTACTGCTCTAAAATGGCGGTTTGGAATTATGAGTGGAGGTTTGAGATGGGATGTGTAATAAATTAGTTCCACACACAAGAGTGTTTTAAAGACAAAAACCTGAAAAATGTCCTGAAATAAAAGATCTGAACAATATCTCGAGGTGGTAACTGTGGTTCAGTTCCTTCAATTATTAGAAAATAAGGCAGACCCGATGTGTAGCGGCCTCCGCCTCGCCTCGCATTACCACCTCGGGGTGTGTGTTATTTTCTAATAATTCACCGTCCTGTCGTCAATTATTCCTTACATAACTGCCTGTAATTCGCTCGCGTTATTCCTTTCTAATACACCGTTATCAGACACACTAAATGTCTTTCTGCTCGACGGTTATTCGTTCTCATTTATCCTAAAACTGTTTATATTCTTTACTGCAGTGGACACCTACCCTGCTCCAGGAGATCTACCTTCCTGCAGGTTCCATCTCCAACCAATATCTAACACACCTGTTTTAGCTGATCGAGAACTTCTGAACTCAGTGATTAGACGGTCAGGTGACTCCAGTGTGGTTGGAGTTAAAGTCTTCAGGAAGGTAGATCTCCAGGAACAGGGTGAGTGACCACTGCTCTACAGTCTGTGTGATTTCACTTCAGTTCCATTCTAATCATAATCATAATAATAATAAAAATAATAATAATAATAATAATAATAATAATTGCAGAAGTGTTGTGAATCGTGTTGTTTTCTTTTAACTGCTCCATATTAAACATCCTCAGCAGTGAAAGACGAACATCTGAAAGACTCGGATTCCACGGAGGTTACAGTGATGTAGAATTATGACAGATTAATTGGTGTGTTATTGACGCTAACGGAATAATAACAAGCAAAAATATTGCCATCGCCTTATCCCTTGTGTTCAGTTAGTGTCTTAATGATGGTATTTTTATTGCAGAGACAGATTTCAGGTCATTTTGAGCTGCAGGAGGACATGAAATTATTAAAGATGATTTAAAATGAAAATGATGCTCCGTGTTGTTTATAAGTTCGGTTTGAGAGTCTAAAATAAATTGTACAGATGTAAGAGATGTTCTGGCGTGATGGGTCAGCAGCAGACGTGCGCACACACACACATACACACACACACACACACACACACACACGCGCGCGCACACACACACACACACACACACACACGCGCACACACACACACACACACACACACACACACACACACACACACACACACACACACATAGGCCAATTAGCAAAGCCGTGCTCTGTCTCTTAGTTTAAACAGCGAGAGCTCAAAGGAGCGTGATCCTGCTGAGGCCATCGATCAAAGCCGCCTCCACCTGTGGAGAACCTTCGTCTGAGAAAGTGGGCGAGTGTGTGTTTATCTGCTAACACATCACACACCTCGCAGCCTGAACTCTCCGTCCTGCAGTGTGACCACGCTAAGCTTCATTGATCTGTCAGACTCGGCTGTGTGTCTTAGGGATTAGCGCTGCATCTTCACTTCACCGAGTCAGTCTCTGCTCATGTGACATCTACGGCTATCTTCTTGTTTATCGAGCGAGTGTTTATGAAGCGGAGAGAGAAAGGGAGTGAAAAACACAGCCTACTGAAACCTCCGGTGTTTAGAGGAACCAAAAACATCACAGGACACTTTTAGAATATCAGATTGAGTTTTACACAGAGGGGGAAAGTACCGCGTCAGGGAAGTTGTTGTGAACCTGTGTTCGGGGTTTCTTCTCCAAAAGATCTGAACCTGGAACAGTAAATTGGGTTACTGGAAATGAGACACAGTGTTATTGTATTTCAGTCTTTGAGTGTAAAACAAATTGTCAGTGGTGTGCACACATTTCTGACTGCAGCATCTATAATACTGAACATCTTTTTATTATTGTATAGTGCAAAGTTTATCCACTTTATCCATAATCCCCCTTTCACCTCGACAAATCTTCCCATCGTGAAATACTTCTGTACGTCGAATCGGACAGTACGCACACACCGACACTTTCCTTTGGTTCGGCATGGCCTAAATTCATTTGATCGAATTCCTGAGGAAAGTTAGTGAGCTAGAATTACCATTAAAATTAAATACATAAATAATAAATAATATTTTTTTTAAAAACCTCATCTCAGAATCAGCCCATCTGCCTCTCTAAGATCCTCTTTTTAAACCCAGTCATCTTACTGACCTGTTCCCAATTAACCTCCAGCTGTTTTTTTATCCTAACACTCACTTTTCCAGCGTTCTGTTGCCCTGTCCCAACTTTTTTGAGACGTGTTGCCGCCATCAAATTCAAAATGACCTTCTTTTTTTCCTTTAAACGGTGCATTTCCTCAGTTTAAACATTTGATATGTTTTCTATGTTCTACTGTGAAGAACATTTGCGTTTATGAGATTTACATTTGTAAATCTGCCTTCGGATTTTATTTACGTTTTACACAGCGTCCCAACTTTTTTGGAATTGAGGTTGTATGAGCCGTGTGACTGCACATGAACTGTCGACTGCTCCAGCATTACAGCAGAAAAGAAATAAAGAAACGATGTATTTTCGGTTATTATGAGAGCTTTTATTTAACATAACCTGTTAACAGACGCTGGGTCTGGGTTTATTCAGCGCTTTTCCTTTCAGACATTTTTCTGTGTGTATAAAACTCCCCGAAGCAACGAAACCCTGGGATCGCTCGCCCACTCCTCCGCCATGCGGAAATTCGCCTGTAAAACACCATGCAACTGAAGAATAAAAGCATTTGAGCTTTGGCTGTGTGGATCTCGTCAGATCTGCTGAAGAGAACATCTGAAGCAGAGCAGGGATTATATATACACACACACATGTATATATTTATATATTTATATATTTTGCTTTGCATAAAACACCAACACCAAATCCATCACATTAGCGTTGTGAATATGCATGGGTTTTAAAACTGGTGTATGTGATGGTGTGATAGAATTGCGGTTGTGATGATTATCTCAGACAGCATCCTGGAATGTTCTGAAGTCCGAAGGACTGCTGTAAATGTTTGTTTTATTCCTGCACACACAGAGACATTGGATATTGCGGCTCAACAGTTTCACCCTGGACATTTATACCACCGTCGTCCACTCGTCCTTTCATTCTCTAACGCTGATGTTGGTCTGCGGCTGGCCGAGCGTTTCTCCACACTGATGTGAAGCGGAATGGCGGACATATCGGTGTACATCATTCCATCAGCAAACGTTTAAACCGTGACATCCGTTTACAGCTCCAGTGATGACGTCTGTCCGATGTCTTTAAGCTTTCTTCCCTATGTCTTCCCAGACCCAGTCCTCACATCTCCCCCTGCTGGATTTTATCTATTTTATTTCGATGTTTTTCTTGGTGTTGGTCAGTTCCCACCTGCTAGCCAGCTCTCCCATGACATCTACCAACCCTAAAGGGTGAAGGCTAACACATGTGAAGAGAAGCCATGCATCCGACACACTCACAGGAAGGTGTAATCAGCCCTCTTCTACATACACGAGCTCAGTGATGCTCATGATTGGCTAGTGTCGCTGTGATTGACAGGGGAGACAGATCATGCCTCTCCCATCCAGACAGCATGGCCAGTTTTGCTCTCCTGGATGTCTGAGTTTGGATTCTTATGATCTCCAGATGATAGGGTGAAAAAAAAAATAGTTGTTTAGTTTCCATTTTTTGGTTTGAAAACAAATATGGAATAAACGGATGGTACTGTACACGGGTTCCTCGCACATGGCTGGGACCGATGATGAACTGGAGTGATGTAGCTGAGGGTGAGGAACTGTCCGAGTCAGACTTCACACACCACATACAGCAGTAGAGCATGTATTTCATTCTAAACAAACAAAAAAACAAACAAAAACCCTTCTATTTTGAGCAGATCTTGGAATTTTGTTATAACCGTATGTAAATAATGTAAGTTGCGTCATTTGGATCAGATCCGTTAACAGCTCTGTGCTCGAGTCTGATCAATATCACATGCAAATCTAATAAAACACAAATACATCAGATTTAAAACGAAACGTTGGGGTTAGAGGAATAAATCCCTGAAGCAATCACCAAGTGGAAGTTGTTACTGCTAGAACCTGACATGGTTCTGTTTTCTTTTCTCATTATTTCTCTTTCCTCTCACGATATTTCCCATCGCAGGATTTAGAGATTGTGTTTCGATCTCATTCTGCTCCGTGAGTCTGAGCCGATCAGAGAGATGAGCACGGAGCTGACCCGTACAGGTGTAAACCCGATATAATATCAAAATATATCACACATTTACATCACAGATGAGTAAGGCTCTCACTTCATGCTAACTTTTAACATTTGCTGTGAATATTAGCTTCGATGCTAGCTGCTCACTCGCTTCAGATCATTTCAAATTTATAAAGAGAATTATAAATATAACTGTGTAAACTACATGATTCTTTTTTAAATGTATTCTTTATCTCTCTTCATTTCCCCTTCTATATCTCTTTTCCTTTCATGTTCTGTTTTTCTTGCATTCTTTCTGCTTTTTTGCTTCCTTTCTTTATCTTTTATTGAGCTATCGTTCATTCTTTTCCTTTTGGCTTTTCCACACAGTCTTTCTTTCTTTCTTTCTTTCTTTCTTTCTTTCTTTCTTTCTTTCTTTCTTTCTTTCTTTCTTTCTTTCTTTTATCCCAATCTCTTTTATCTGCTTGTAAGTGTTGTGTATATTTATTTCAGTAAATGCATTTCATTCACATCTGTGTAGGTTTGTCCCAAAATGCATTCTTCTTCTTCTTCTTCTTCTTCTTCTTCTTCTTCTTCTTCTTCTTCTTCTTCTTCCTCCTCTTATTATTATTATTATTATTATTATTATATTACAGTATTATTATTCAGTTGTTGTTGCTCATTTTCTCTCATTTGTATGTTAATCCGTTATAAAGCGCCACATGACTGCAGTTTAATGGTATTATTTCGTCTTTGTCTTTAATCCCTGTGTAATTGCACTCAGTCTTGCTGAATCCTTAATGGCTGCCATGCACATTTATGCAGTTAAAGGTCACATGACCGGTGTTTAAAACGCAGCGTTTGGAAATTACAGGCAGATTTGTGATGGTCGAACGGGTCAGTCGTCTCAGCGAGGTAAAAAAAAGCAGGTTAAATCCAGAATTGATTACAGCAGAGCCGTAAATCCACGGATATAAAAATTAAAACGAATGAACAATGTTGTGTCCGTTGCTGAAGCTATAAATACGTCCCGCGTCCAATCCCATCTCGTTGTGTGTGAATTATAGCCTTGTTGGACATGTTTATGTCTAATCTCATCTTTCAGAGTCAATTAGCTCTTATTCACAGCAGGTGAAGTCTACAGTAATGGACTGGGGGTAATTAGACTCCTGAGGACTTACATTTCCGGGGATTAAATGTCATTTTCATTGACGTTTTTATTCTTTTTTTTTTCCGGGAAAGATTATAACAGTGGCACCTTGATGTTTAATGCTATACAGTTTTGATGAGTCACGCTAAAACGAACAGAAAGCATTTATAAAAGAAACTCACGGAACCGGCTCCGTCCCAAACTCCAGCACGCACACCTAGCTACTGTTCTAGTATTTCTCCCAAATGCTAGAACACACAGACTGGGTTCTAATGAGATGTCTTTAATGTTGGCGTGGTTTTAATAAGTGTATATTACCCATAATGCTCTGAGAGGGCTTATAAACCATATTCTTTTCAGCATTCAAATGAACTCTATTTAACAGTTTTATCAGAGTCTGGTGTCCGAGAAACGAGTTGGCCTTAAAGTCGTTTTAATATTTCTTTCCTGCACTTAGGGCCGTTTGAGCGAGCGGTTCAGTAAAGTATGAAAAGCTGTTCTGGAGTCTGGGAACGGTCTACAGATCCGATCCCTGATCCTCTGGAGCTCACGTCTGAACCACACCACAGTCCACATCAGGAAGCTATACGCTGGTTTCCTTCATCAAGTCACTTCCTGTTTGCACTTTTGTGAAGTCGGGGAAACAGTTGTTATGGTTACTGATGTATTGAACCAAACATGCAGAAGATTTTAGTGCTTTAATTAGTTCACAACTGGAGTAATGAATTAGTTCTATAATGGGGAGGCAGGTGCAGGTGCAGTTGATGTTTATATAAAAAGACAAGATATTGTCTTGTGTTTGTCAAAGGACAGGAAACAGGCAGATATTTAACGATCGGCAAACCATACAATCAACAAACCAGGAACCAGAACCCGATCAAAACCAGGATAGCAAATCATTCTGAACGGCTTGGTACATCACCGAGTGGTGAAGTAATCTGTCCTCACACCACGCAGCCAAAATGAGCTGCTTTACTACTACCAAAATAATAATAATAATAATAATAATAATAATAATAATAATAATAATAATAATAATAATACAATGCAGTAAACTGATAAACCTAGCAGCTGCCATTTTGCAAACGTCCGGGACGCCGAATCTTTTTCACTTATAATAACTCTATTATTTGGACTCCTGACAATCCTGCTATAATGACTGTCATTGTCACTGTCTTTACTGCACACGCTATATTTGAAAAAGAAATAAAGAAAGAAAAAGTAAAGTTGGCCTGAGGAGAGACGGTGCCGTCACGCTAGCCGACTGGATATCAAGTGTTTTTGAGGGAGAGTTTTAATTTAATTTTAATTTGAGAAAGTCACGATATGATCCGCTGTTTAATATCCTGTAAGCAGTTCATTAAAGCAGAAAGAGAAAGAGTGCTGAGATAAATTTATGAATCATCGGCATAAAAAATGGAGTTTTAGGTTGTAGTGATGAAGAATGAAGCCGAGAGGAAGCGAGGAGACGGAGAACAGAACCGGACCCGAAGCTGAACCATGAGGACCTGCTGCAGGGAGATTTCAGCGCTCTGATGTGAAGGAAGTTGTTTTTTTTCTGTCAGTGAAGTTTTATATAAAACACGGCGCAGACGTCTGAGACTCAGCTCCGAGATCGGGTAAAAGGAGAATAACGGCGAGGTCCGAGTTAAAGATCACCCGATAACGCTTTTCTTTTACAGTGCTGATAATGAAACCTATGAAACTGCTGAGATTTTAAGGGATTTTTAATTGAAGTGCTGCACTTGCACAGGGAACATGACTGTACTCATTCTTACACGCTCGGGAACACTACAGCATGAAAAACAAACCAACAAAAAATGCTGAAAAATTCGACAATTTAAAACAAAGTGGCTGAATATAATAAAAGCAATATGTAAATAAAACTATTCCTGTTGAAATAAATAAATAACATTACACAAACAAACAATAATAAAACTGCAAATTGGGCAAAAATCAACAATTTAAAAAGAAAACCTGCATTTTTAGAACTAAAATGAAGCAATAATCAGTCAACAAGTAAACAAACAAACAAATAAACAACTATGTCTCTGTATAAATGTTAGAACATGTTTGTTTGTTGAGGAAAATCAGATTCGTTTTTGTTTTCTTTACTTCAGTTTTTCCGCTGATAACAGTCCGGTAGTGAAATCAGATATCGGATATCGGAGATCAGATCAGTTCCATCTTTGAGTGATTGGAACAGAGGAGGGAACTGCTAAT
>NC_030423.2:30801402-30811402 GCF_001660625.3 Ictalurus punctatus
CCATTGTTAAAGTAAGTGAATCAATCAATGAGTCAATTATTAACCTGTGTGAATCATTTACTTTTCTCCTGCTGAAAAAAAATAGAAACCATCACAGAAATTCTAATGTTTTCCACTACAAATACCATTACAAACTATCAGTTGACCATTGTAACCATTACACTTACCATTTTTGTATCCACTAGACATAACATGCCACCCATAGAAGGCAACAAATTACCAGCGGAGATCCACAAGGACCATTACAGCTTCCATTAAAAGCAATAAAATTCCCATTGAAAACCATTACAAATTCTGATGGTTTTTTCCTGTTGTTTTTTCAGCAGGTTGACAGTACTGATTTTACCACTCACGCTAATGCTATTCAGTGTTAGCTTAAACTGCAGCCATCATTTTTACCTTGAAAATAAAATGGTAATGGATTTCACGTCGGAATAATAATAAGTTTTCCCTGTCCTACTGAATTCTCCGCCATGATGTGAAATCTTCCTGAACTCTACAGCGATGTCAACCAAGTGGCACTTAGACAAGGGTGCTTTAAAAACAGCATTGGAACACGTCCCAGAGCGAGGGCTTGTTAAAGGCAGCAAGATGACAGCCTTCACGCTCACCTGACACACACGGTTAAATAATTTACTGAATATTATGAGCAAGACTTTGAGGGTGACAGGAGGAAGTGAAAAAGACACTTACATCTGTGTACGTGTGTGTGTGTGTGTGTGTGTACGTGTGTGTGTGTGTGTGTGTGTGTGTGTGTGTGTGTGTGTGTGTGTGTGTGTCTGTAATGAATAAAATATGACCATTTCACAGAACAGTGAAGAAAGTGAATGTGTTTTATGGCTTGTTGGAAATGATGCACGTTAGCGCTGAGGATACGTTGCAGAAACAGGAATGGAAATGTTTACGTACATTTCACTGATAGACTGTTTAACATCAAGAGAAAAGGACATTACAGTTTGGGCAAAAATGAAATGACCAAAATGTCCACTTCAACCTCGATGGGGTCAGTGAGCTGTGAAGTGCCATAATGCTAACGTAGCTAACAAGTAATGTAAGTGAATCACATGAGGAGTCTTTTTTGTTGTTAATGTAAATAAATCAGTCAAGCAGTCATTTATTCATGGAGCTGAGTCACTTGAGTTATTTACAATTGTAAGTGAGTCACTTGAGGAGTCATTTATTAAAGTAAGTGAATCACTCAATGAGTCATTTATTAATGTAAATAAATCACTGAAGGAGTCATTTAGTAAAGTGAGGGAATCACTTGTGTAATGTATGATGTAAATAAATTACAAGTACAATAAGGAGTTGTTTAGAAATGTTAATAAATGGAAGTAAATCACTCAAGGAGTCATTTATTAATGGAAATAAGTCACTTGAGTTATTTTCAATTATAAGTGAGTCATTTGAAGAGTCATTTATTAATGTGAGAGAATCATATTTGGAGGCATTTTTTTGTTAATGTAAATAAATCACTCAAGGAGTCGTTTATTAATGGAAATGAGTCATTTGAGTTATTTACAACTGTAAGTGAGTCACTTGAGGGGTCATGTACTAATGTAAGTAATTCACTCAAGGAGTCATTTATTAGTGTTAGTACATCACTCATTTAGTCATTTACAGTTGTAGGAAATCACTCAAGGAGTTGTTTAGTAAAGTGAGGGAATCACATGTGTAAATTACAATGTAATAAATTACAGGGGAGTAAAGGAGTAGTTTAGAATGGTAAATAAATAAAGTGAATCACTCAGGGAGTCATGTATTAATTAAAGTGAATCACAGGTGGCTTAAGCTTATATTATCTATTATATTATCTATTAGCTCCAAAAACAACCTTCACACACCAGCTGATCAATTGCATGTGGATGTAGTTGATTGATTTATAATTTATTAAACATTTAGCTGCACTCGCCCTTTAAATGCTAATCGTTCTAATAAAGATTATTCTAAATGAAGTGGAGACTGAGTGCACGATCGAGTCGTCTTTTTTAATTCGTCATTTATTAAACACTGAAGACACATATTGGTAAAGAGTGAAAGTAGAGTTAATATGAGATGGCAGAAATCCGGAATTTATATTTCACTCACATTCCTGAGGCGCTTCGGAGGGAATTGAAAACACGGCTCTTTGTGTGATTGTGAATCAGGAGGCGTCCTCGCAAAGCATGATGGGATTTTAAATGTGATCATGCAGTCAGTGATCATAAGAGTGCAAGAACTCGGCCGTCCTCTGCGTGTGTATGTGTGTGTGTGTGTGTGTGTGTGTGTGTGTGTGTGTGTGTGTGTGTTTCATTTGTCTTCTGAAGGCTTTTATAATTAGATAATGAGTTTATTTGTGCATTCAGGTGTATTATAGCGGTCGGCCGTGCCGCAGCGTCTCATCACATGAGCATGAAGAAGAAAAAAATTAATATGATTTATGAAAATGTTTCTCCAACAAGACTTCATCATTCTTCACTAATAAAAGTTCAATAAAATGTTCCTCGGGTTTAAAGAATCGATTCTTGAAGGAAAATGAATTAGTGTGGGATAAGTAATGGAACAAAAGGTTCTCCTGATCAAATTGAACTTTATGTTCCACTCTTGCTGACGGAGAATGATGGGATTTAACAAAAGATGAGATCATGTGACAGAGTGAAATAAAGTTTTTAATGTTGTGTTTGTGTGAGCGTGTGTGTGTGTGTTTGTGTGTTGCTAGTCACCAATATTGTGGTGTGTGCGATCCGGAAAAATGTGCACATGCTCGGCTAACGATAACGACTTTAGTGGAGGAATTACGCTGCTCCGTTGACTTCGTAAACATCTGACTCACCGACACAGTGCAAAAACTAATCAGGAACATCACCCACTGGGACACACACACACACACACACACACACACACACACACACACACACACTGTTTCTTGGCTGGAGAGTTTCACAAGGTTGCTGTGTTTAGCTTCATGGACGGCTAACTCTGTTTATTTTGAATGGCAGGTGACCGTGATGCTTAATTAGCGCTATTATGAAAACCTGTTTACAAATGAGCTAAAGGATCCCTCTGACAGCACGCTAACACTCACGCTAATGCTAATCTGAGCCTCAGCACCTCAAGAGCTAACACTCGCACGTGTGTGTGAGCTCATGCAGAGGTTAGCATTAGCAGCTAATTGGTTACCAGCTGGTGATCGTCTGATACCTTTTTCTCCCTGTGTAGCTCAAAAATCTAATACTGTGATTAATGAGGAAATAAAAATGAGTTCCTGATCTCAAACTGGAGTGCTCTCACGCTCTGCTGCACATCTCACTTCATACTGTTGGCTAATTATTCAACTGTGTTGACAAGACACATGAGCTAGTCTAACACACACACACACACACACACACACACACACACACACACACACATTAAATCATACTTACAATTAAGTACACCTCAGTATTCCATACGCTCTAGTATTCCGTACACTTCACTCTTCCCTACACTTCAGAATTCCCTACACTTCAGTATCCCCTATACTTCAGAATTCCCTACGCTTCAGTATTCCCTACGCTTCAGTGTTCCATACACTTCAGTATTCCCTACACTTCAATATTGCATACATTCTAGTATTCCCTACACTTCAGTGTTCCATGCACTCTAGTATTCCCTACAGTTCAGTATTCCATACACTCTAGTATTGCCTACACTCTAGTATTCCCTACACTTCAGTATTCCGTACACTCTAGTATTCCCTACACTTCAGTATTCCGTACACTCTAGTATTCCCTACACTTCAGTGTTCCATGCACTCTAGTATTCCCTACAGTTCAGTATTCCGTACACTCCAGTATTCCCTACACTCTAGCATTCCCTACACTTCAGTATTCCATACACTCTAGTATTCCTTACACTTCAGTATTCTCTAGACTTCAGTATTCCATACACTTCAGTATTCTGTTTACTGCAGTATCCCCTACACTGTATTGATCAGAACTGAAATCCCATCAGCCCCCTGTGCATCACAGTCATGCACTATGGGCTTCATTCTCACATATGTAGAGGGTGACTTGTTTTTTTAACAATTCCAACATGCTCATTCCTTTATCCGTGCTTGGGTCTCGCTGATGCAATAAGGAGAAACATGTTAAAAGGAGGAGAATCAAAGCACACTGAGTGTCAGTCTGTGGAAATGTAGATTTATATATTTATATATTTTATCTATATCACCTTTGAGAAATCAGTCAATGACTAAACCAATCATCATTCCACAGCAAAGAGATTCCCAAATGTGACAGTCACTCTGGAGTGAAAGTTCAGCTCTCTGAAGCTTTGGTGAAATTAACTTTGAAGTTTGTGAGATAAAGGAGAATTCAGTTTGTGTCCCCTCATTTCTGAAGGGCTTTGTCCCAAATCATATACATAGTGCACTACACAGAAGGTTAAATACTACACTGGCAAAATACTCTAATCAGTAGTTCTGTTGCTTAGTTATTAATTATCCATATACCTGAAACATTTACACCGACAGATACAGAGGTGTTTGTGAAGTAATGTACTGTATAACCGTTTTCCTGAGGTCGACATTTTCCCATGATTCATAGCACATGCCAAGTTCATATTTACAGTCATTGCGGTGCTGGCTTGTGGAATTGTGTGTACACCTTAAGATTTAGTACTCTTCAGCATTCTATACAGTACAGTTCTCTGTAGAACTCAGTATTCTGCATACTGTAGTATTCCATACATTTCAGTATTCCATCCATCCATCCATCTTCTATACCGCTTAATCCTTTTCAGGGTCACGGGGAAACCTGGAGCCTATCCCAGGGAGCATCGGGGACGAGGCGGGGTATACCCTGGACAGGGTACTATTCCAAATAATTCAGTATTAATTACATTATAGTATTTTGTACATTTTGAATTCTGTACATTAAATTATTTCCTACAATTCAGTTTTCCACTTCGATGTCCCACCCACATCAGTAGCACAACCCTAACCCTAACCCTTCTATACCCCCCGCCCCCATATCAGTAGCACAACCCTAACCCTTCTATACCCCACTCATATCAGTAGCACAACCCTAACCCTAACCCTTCTATACCCCCCGCCCCCATATCAGTAGCACAACCCTAACCCTTCTATACCCCACTCATATCAGTAGCACAACCCTAACCCTAACCCTTCTATACCCCCCGCCCCCATATCAGTAGCACAACCCTAACCCTAACCCTTCTATACCCCACTCATATCAGTAGCACAACCCTAACCCTAACCCTTCTATATCCCACTCATATCAGTAGCACAACCCTAACCCTAACCCTTCTATATCCCCCGCCCCCATATCAGTAGCACAACCGTAACCCTTCTATATCCCACTCATATCAGTAGCACAACCCTAACCCTAACCCTTCTATATCCCCCGCCCCCATATCAGTAGCACAACCGTAACCCTTCTATATCCCACTCATATCAGTAGCACAACCCTAACCCTAACCCTTCTATATCCCCCGCCCCCATATCAGTAGCACAACCCTAACCCTAACCCTTCTATATCCCCCGCCCCCATATCAGTAGCACAACCCTAACCCTAACCCTTCTATATCCCCCGCCCCCATATCAGTAGCACAACCCTAACCCTAACCCTTCTATATCCCCCGCCCCCATATCAGTAGCACAACCCTAACCCTTCTATATCCCACTCATATCAGTAGCACAACCCTAACCCTAACCCTTCTATATCCCCCGCCCCCATATCAGTAGCACAACCCTAACCCTAACCCTTCTATATCCCACTCATATCAGTAGCACAACCCTAACCCTAACCCTTCTATATCCCCCGCCCCCATATCAGTAGCACAACCCTAACCCTAACCCTTCTATATCCCCCGCCCCCATATCAGTAGCACAACCCTAACCCTAACCCTTCTATATCCCACTCATATCAGTAGCCTCTAACCCCTAACCCTTCTATATCCCACTCATATCAGTAGCACAACCCTAACCCTAACCCTTCTATATCCCACTCATATCAGTAGCCTCTAACCCCTAACCCTTCTATATCCCACTCATATCAGTAGCACAACCCTAACCCTAACCCTTCTATATCCCACTCATATCAGTAGCACAACCCTAACCCTAACCCTTCTATATCCCACTCATATCAGTAGCCTCTAACCCCTAACCCTTCTATATCCCACTCATATCAGTAGCACAACCCTAACCCTAACCCTTCTATATCCCACTCATATCAGTAGCCTCTAACCCCTAACCCTTCTTGCTAATCCAAATTAGTACACAGTTTACTTTTTCTTTAACTTCAAACGTGATTAAATTATTAAAATAATGTCCTTCACCCTTGACAGTGGAAATGGAAGAAAATCGCCATGGCTTTGACATGAAAACACTCAAAAATGAAAGGTACTCAAAAGCAGGTGTTTTTGTCAGAATTGTGTATTGTTCATGCTTTATGTAATGTCAGGCGTTTGAATAACCATGTGACCAGCGCTAACCCCATGCTAACGCACCAATTCGTTTCCTCTGTAGCTAAATCAGATGAGCTCGAGCCTGGCCTTTGCGTCCTGCGGTTAGGATGGAACACAATTGAATAAGCATTATTTATCTGTGAGGAACAATCGGTGGCTGTGCGTTTGCACACTTTATCATCAACACAGCGGAAAAAACAAACAGTGGTTCAGAAGGCTGCACTTCCTGTTTGCTCCGTGACCTTTTCCATCTCTCTGTTGTCTGTTCTAAATGTGAGATGTGCAAAAAAATAAAAATCTGGTTTCATTCAGTCCAAATAATGGAGCAAATACTCAGGATAAATAGAAATGACAGCGATGTTGATCGGAGCTCAGAGAGCATGAGTGAGAAGTGTGTTTATCTACACAGCTACTGACCAATATATTCTATTCAATCCAATTCAATTGTATTTGTGTAGCGCTTTTTACAATAGACATTGTCTCAAAGCAGCTTTACAGAAATATCAACATGGTATACAGATATTAAAGGAGTGAATTTATCCCAACTGAGCAAGACACTGAGTGGCGACGGTGGCGAGGAAAAACTCCCTAAGATGTTTTAAGAGGAAGAAACCTTGAGAGGAACCCGACTCAGAAGGAACCCGTCCTCATCTGGGTAACAACAGATAGTGTGAAAAAAGTTCATTATGGATTTATATGAAGTCTGTATGGCGTCAGGAGCAGCCGTAGTCCCAGCAGTCTGGAGTTGGAGTAGATGAGAGTTCCATCCAGAGGTAGGACATCCGAAACGGATCAGACAGGTCCAGAGAGCAGAGAGGATCAGGATCTCTAGTATCTCCATAAAATTGTGTGTGGCTCGACAGAAGGAGAGAGGGAGAAAAAAGATTATTGGGACTGTGCTTAGCGTGACAGAAAGTCTAGACAGGGTAGTCTTGAGTAAACAAATACATTTTAAGACTGGACTTAAACACCGAGACGGTGTCTGAGTCCCGAACACTATATCTGACTTTCAGTCCATTAGTGCACTGTCTTTTAAAGAATAAAGAATAAAATGTATGGAAAATGTGTGGGTTTATTATCGCTGTTTTATGATTATTAAAGGATCACACACACACACACACACACACACACACACACACACACACACACACACAATGAAAATATTGAATAATTCTAATTGTTAGTGTGAAAGTACAATTACAATTTTGTCCTTGTCATGACTATATAATTTACACACAATTATAATATAATATATATAATCATGTGAAGAGCTGTATAATGTTGAACAGTCAAGACTCGGGATGCAACATGGGGGTGTGAGAGTTAATGACAGCTTTCAAAACATATAAATTACAGTATTCCCTATGCTCCAGTATTCCCTGCATTTCATATTTCCTGCATTTCGGAATTCCCTGCACTTCATATTCCCTACATTTCAGTATTCCCTGCACTTCATATTCCCTGCACTTCATATTCCCTACATTTCAGTATTCCCTGCACTTCATATTCCCTGCACTTCATATTCCCTACATTTCAGTATTCCCTGCACTTCATATTCCCTGCACTTCATATTCCCTACACTTCATATTCCCTGCACTTCATATTCCCTGCACTTCATATTCCCTACACTTCATATTCCCTGCACTTCATATTCCCTACACTTCATATTCCCTACACTTCATATTCCCTGCACTTCATATTCCCTGCACTTCATATTCCCTACACTTCATATTCCCTGCACTTCATATTCCCTACACTTCATATTCCCTACACTTCATATTCCCTGCACTTCATATTCCCTACACTTCATATTCCCTGCACTTCATATTCCCTACACTTCATATTCCCTACACTTCATATTCCCTGCACTTCATATTCCCTACATTTCATATTCCCTACACTTCATATTCCCTGCACTTCATATTCCCTACACTTCATATTCCCTACACTTCATATTCCCTACACTTCATATTCCCTACATTTCAGTATTCCCTACACTTCATATTCCCTACACTTCATATTCCCTACACTTAATATTCCCTACACTTCATATTCCCCACACTTCATATTCCCTACATTTCAGTATTCCCTGCACTTCATATTCCCTGCACTTCATATTCCCTACACTTCATATTCCCTACACTTCATATTCCCTACACTTAATATTCCCTACACTTCATATTCCCCACACTTCATATTCCCTACATTTCAGTATTCCCTGCACTTCATATTCCCTGCACTTCATATTCCCTACACTTCATATTCCCTACACTTCATATTCCCTACACTTAATATTCCCTACACTTCATATTCCCCACACTTCATATTCCCTACATTTCAGTATTCCCTGCACTTCATATTCCCTACACTTCATATTCCCTACATTTCAGTAGTCCCTACACTTCATATTCCCTACACTTCGGTATTCCCTACACTTCGGTATTCCCTGCACTTTGGAATTCCCTGCACTTCGGTATTCCCTACACTTCAGTATTCCCTACACTTCATATTCCCTGCACTTCATATTCCCTACACTTCATATTCCCTACACTTCATATTCCCTACATTTCAGTATTCCCTGCACTTCATATTCCCCACACTTCATATTCCCTACACTTCATATTCCCTACATTTCAGTATTCCCTGCACTTCATATTCCCTGCACTTCATATTCCCTACACTTCATATTCCCTACACTTCATATTCCCTACACTTCATATTCCCCACACTTCATATTCCCTACATTTCAGTAGTCCCTACACTTCATATTCCCTACACTTCGGTATTCCCTACACTTCGGTATTCCCTGCACTTTGGAATTCCCTGCACTTCGGTATTCCCTACACTTCAGTATTCCCTACACTTCATATTCCCTGCACTTCGGTATTCCCTACAATTTGGTATTCCCTGCACTTCATACTCCCTAGACTTCATATTCCCTGGACTTCATATTCCCTGCACTTTGGTATTCCCTGCACTTGTGTATTCCCAACACTTCAGTGTTTGTGTACCAAATTTCCTCTTGGGGATTAAAAAAGTCCATCCATCCATCCATCCATCCATCTATCTATCCATCCATCCATCCATCTATCCATCTATCTATCTCAGTATCTTCTATACTTCAGTACACGTCAGTATTATCCTGGGTGTGGCAGTAACCCAGTTTAACCCTGATGGTCTGAACTCAGTACATTGTTAAGGTTATGTGCTGTACTGGTGCAGATGATGATGTGACTGAGGAAATATGTTGCTTATAATCAGACCAAAGATTTGAAAATTGTTCTGTCATGTAATTTGAGGTAATTTTGATGATCTTTATCTTGAAAAGATCAAACGTTATCTGTAAACTTTATCTCGATCTTTATCTCGATCTTTATCTCGATCTTTATCTCGATCTTTATCTCGATCTTTATCTCGATCTTTATCTTGACTCTTTTCCTGGAGCCGTTGCCTCTGTAGCGTCCCACACCACAAGGAAGGGTTCACATGTATTCTAAAAACAATCACCTGTGATACATATAGTATATCGGTTGCTTACTTCAATAACAAATAG
>NC_030423.2:30840193-30847693 GCF_001660625.3 Ictalurus punctatus
GCCTATCGTCTTTGAGCACCGAGAAGAAGAATCACTTAAACGCTGGTGCAGAACATCACAACACAAACTGTTAAGAAGAACAGAAAGGAATTTTCTTATTGGACGTGGGTTCTACGCAGAAAGGGCGTCAGAAATGTTTGTGTTTTTTTGAACAGCGCCATCGAGCTGTTTTAGTCGGAATGAAATACTGTGAAATAGAATGCAGGAACACAGCAGTGGGACAAAACCCCAGTTTAATTCCCAAAGACCCGCCCAGTTTCATCCTGGAGGAAGAACGTTTATAAATGAAGAGACAGTTCAGTTCTTACGATCCCGTTCTATTTATCACTGACATGTTCCAGTAAGAATATAAAGAGTAATAATAAATAACATACTGAGGATTGTTTTCTGCTGCAAAAAGTCCAACTGTAACATTATGGAATAAATATTTGTTTGCATTCAAACTAATACGAAGTATTTCCGTAAGAAACAGACTTTTTTGGCAGCGACCTCACGCCACGGAATGTGAAGACGTTTTATTTACATCATGGTACACACACGTGTGTGTGTGTGTGTGAGATTGTGTGTGTGTGTGTGAGAGCAAATATCAAACTTTTTTACGTACAGTTACTTTGTCGATAACAGAAATGTGCTAAAAGTAGATGGAAACTTGGCAAATGATAACAAGAACTCAACATCCATTCTCTTCTCTCTTCCGGAATATTCTTCTTCTGTGTTTACACTGGTTTTCAAAACAGCTTTCTGTGCTGTAGCGCCACCTATCTTGCCTTTCTGTGAAAAGGCAGTGTCTCCGGGCACGTGATCTAAAGCTCAAATCTAATTGGACGGCCGAACAGAAAAAAAAAAACGACACACCTGATGAAAGGATGAAAAAAACATCGCTTTGTCGTGCCGTGAATGATCGCGCCCGGTGTGAACAGCTCCATAGGGATCTATGGTTTCGATTCAAGCGCGTCTTCGCGTCAAACATTCGCGTCTCTTAATCGCGCTCAGTGTAAAAGGACCTGAACAGGTACTTCGCCCTGACACACGAGGGGTTTAAATACTTAATGAAATCAAAGATACAACATAAACAGATGTGAATAATAATGACACGTGAGGGAGACATCCAATAACGTAACAGGGGCGGAGTCAAGACATAAACCATAACGTGTAGAAAGTAAACAAAGTCAGTGTCAATGAAAATAACGTGAAATTTCACAGATAAACTTCATGGTAATGAACTAAACCATTAATTTACAGTGAAACAGTAAAGAGTCTGAGCCAGGAGCAACACACACACACACACACACACACACACACACACACACACACACACGCACACACACTTAGTCACCATAACAGTGCATCGGCTACTTTCTGTGTTCTTTTTCTCTGAACTATATTTTTATCGTCTGTTCACCGAGACGCTCGTAATTAAAGAAATAACGCAGAGATAACAAAGTTTCTGCAGAATAATGAAGTGAAACGCTCTTTTACTGTAAAAATACAGAAAAGCTACAGTATAACTCGTGGCGTGTTGTAAGAGCGCACACAGACGTGTCGTAATAATAAAGCAAACAAAGCAGAGGAGAGAAGCTGAGCGAGTCCGAAAGTTACTTAGTGTCTTGGAAATAAAATAATGAAGTAACTTTTTTAGGCAAATCTAAAGGAAAAGTTTCAGATTCAGAGCCGAACACGGCGGCGAGACTAAATGACATCGTTACACAGAGAAGCCGGAGCTCGTTACGCAGCACTTCCTCGTGTCCCACGGAAAGAAAAAGAGTCAGAGGAACATCTCCTGACAAATCACTCGGCTCGCTTCATGGGAAAGTAAATAAATAAATAAATAAATAAAAGGATAATTGGGCTGCAGCCGTGGGAAGAGCGAGCGCAGAAATGGAGAATCCACTGCCAAGCGACTCATCTCCAGCCAAAAATGTTTCAAGCATCGGCAGGATGTTGGAGAAGTAACGTGGCCAGACTGCTTTTAAACCGAGACGAGAGCAGAGATGTCTCAAATTAATGAGCACGCAGGCGCGAGAGAAATGTAATTAGATTTGTTCCAACGTGTTTCATGAGGAACAAAGCCGAAACGCTCCTTAAAGCTGACGTGATGATGTGGTCGTGGTGTCGGGACGTTCTCCTCCTCCTGTGTGTTTACAGGCAGGGGTTTAATTACAATGACGTCATTCGCTGTAAAGAAAAATCATTTCGTGATCAAAACTGGATCGTATCGATTTAACGTGTGGTGTGTTTGACAGAACAGAACACAATTATAGTTTTATATTTAAAAACAACAACAACAACAACAACGGCGAATGATGCTAGCTTCTCCTGCGCTAAACAGCTCCAGGGTTCTCACTTCCATCCTGAGCATCAGACTTTCACATCTTCTCCCCAAGTCTGTGTGGGTTTCCTCCGGGTTCTCCAGTTTCCTTTCACTTCCCAGAAACATGCCAGTATGTGGATGGAATGGTGTCACATCCAGGGAGGTTCTCCCTGTGCTTCAGGGGTTTCCTTCAGGTGCTCCGGGTTCCTCCCAAGTCCAAAGACATGCAGTGCAGGCTGATTGGTGTCTGTGTGGGTGTGTGTGTGAGAGTGTGTGTGTGTGTGTGCCCTGTGATGGGTTGGTACCTCGTCCATGGTGTCCCCCGCCTCCTACCCCGAGTGCCCCGGGACAGACTCCAGGCTACCCGCGACCCTGTGTAGGATAAACGCTACAGAAAATGGATGGATAAATGATCATTCCATTAAATACCCAATAAATTTAATCTAACAAATAAGCTAATAAGTTCATTTAAAATAAATAAATAACTTAAAAATATAGTATACATGACATCAAAATATATAAATACACATTAAGATAAAAAAAACAAGAAAAATATTACAGTAAGATATAAAATATAAGTAGAGATATGTAGGGTAGAAAAAGTATATCAGTATGTTACTACTGTAGAAAGTTCACTAGTACTGTAGCTGTAGATGAATATAGATTACTGCCCCCTCCTGGTGTGGAGACTTTCACACAGTAAAGCCAGGAAATATGGGCGAGTCCCATCAGCTGTCATCTTTCTGAAAGGAAGGAGCATGAGATCTCGATTAGAGCTCACACTCCACCAGCTGCTTTCACTGAGAGGATCAGACGAGGAAATAATCCGAGCCGTGCTGAAACACCGAGCAGATCTCAGTGAGTAAACCTAATATTCATAACCTGTGTGTTTTAATTCAGAGTTAAAGCAGATTCATCATCACGCTCTTATTCCCTTCGCGCGCGTTCAGTCACTTCCTTTAGTCCCAGCTCTAATTTACACGCTTTTACATTTCACCACACACACTACACAATGTTCACTACTTAACAATGCTTAGTCTCGAAGGTCCACGCCGTCTTTTTAGTTTCTATAGCAATACAGCTGTTACATTTAGTTTCAAATTACCAATATATCCTTTACTGATGGAAACGCAGCCCCGGAAGCCCTCAACTTATAAATAACAGATCAACAGAAAGTTTCAGAAAAGCCCAGAGTGTTGTAAAGTGACATCAGGTTTATATTAATGCACTCGCTCTAATATGTTATCATTTTGATAGTAACAGTTCATTCACAGCTGCGTGTCCAAGGGAGAGAGTAAAGAGAGAGAGTAAAGAGAGAGAGTAAAGAGAGAGAGTAAAGGGAGAGAGTAAAGAGAGAGAGTAAAGAGAGAGAGTAAAGAGAGAGCGTAAAGGGAGAGAGTAAAGAGAGAGAGTAAAGGGAGAGAGTAAAGGGAGAGAGTAAAGAGAGAGAGTAAAGAGAGAGAGTAAAGAGAGAGAGTAAAGGGAGAGAGTAAAGAGAGAGAGTAAAGGGAGAGCGTAAAGGGAGAGAGTAAAGAGAGAGAGTAAAGGGAGAGAGTAAAGGGAGAGAGTAAAGAGAGAGAGTAAAGAGAGAGAGTAAAGAGAGAGAGTAAAGGGAGAGAGTAAAGGGAGAGAGTAAAGAGAGAGAGTAAAGAGAGAGAGTAAAGAGAGAGAGTAAAGAGAGAGAGTAAAGAGAGAGAGTAAAGAGAGAGAGTAAAGAGAGAGCGTAAAGGGAGAGAGTAAAGAGAGAGAGTAAAGAGAGAGAGTAAAGGGAGAGAGTAAAGAGAGAGAGTAAAGGGAGAGAGTAAAGGGAGAGAGTAAAGGGAGAGAGTAAAGAGAGAGAGTAAAGAGAGAGAGTAAAGGGAGAGAGTAAAGGGAGAGAGTAAAGAGAGAGAGTAAAGAGAGAGAGTAAAGAGAGAGCGTAAAGGGAGAGAGTAAAGAGAGAGAGTAAAGAGAGAGAGTAAAGGGAGAGAGTAAAGGGAGAGAGTAAAGAGAGAGAGTAAAGAGAGAGAGTAAAGGGAGAGAGTAAAGAGAGAGAGTAAAGAGAGAGCGTAAAGGGAGAGAGTAAAGAGAGAGAGTAAAGAGAGAGAGTAAAGAGAGAGAGTAAAGGGAGAGAGTAAAGAGAGAGAGTAAAGGGAGAGAGTAAAGAGAGAGAGTAAAGAGAGAGCGTAAAGGGAGAGAGTAAAGAGAGAGAGTAAAGAGAGAGAGTAAAGAGAGAGAGTAAAGGGAGAGAGTAAAGAGAGAGAGTAAAGAGAGAGAGTAAAGGGAGAGAGTAAAGAGAGAGAGTAAAGAGAGAGAGTAAAGAGAGAGAGTAAAGGGAGAGAGTAAAGAGAGAGAGTAAAGAGAGAGAGTAAAGGGAGAGAGTAAAGGGAGAGAGTAAAGAGAGAGAGTAAAGGGAGAGAGTAAAGAGAGAGAGTAAAGAGAGAGAGTAAAGAGAGAGAGTAAAGGGAGAGAGTAAAGAGAGAGAGTAAAGGGAGAGAGTAAAGAGAGAGAGTAAAGAGAGAGAGTAAAGGGAGAGAGTAAAGGGAGAGAGTAAAGGGAGAGAGTAAAGGGAGAGAGTAAAGAGAGAGAGTAAAGAGAGAGAGTAAAGAGAGAGAGTAAAGGGAGAGAGTAAAGAGAGAGAGTAAAGGGAGAGAGTAAAGGGAGAGAGTAAAGAGAGAGAGTAAAGAGAGAGAGTAAAGAGAGGGCTGGTGGGGGAAAGACTGTTTACAGCTGATAGAAAGTAAGTGACAACAGGAAGTAGTTTCACTGAATATTAAATGCAAGCTTAAAGGGATAAATCACGTCGTTCTTTAATAAATAATAATTGCTGTGGTGAGAGGAAATGTTTGGGACATCAGCTGTGCCAGGGGTCGGTCCAGCATCACCTTCTGGTCAATTTTTATTTTTATCTTCACCTGAATAGCTCAAAACAATCCTATTTCTGATTTCCCTGCACGTCTCCCGTCATTATAAGTGCATTCTCTGAATAAGTTTTGATTGGATAACCGTCCCCGACATCTGCTTTCCATCCGAACAACATAATAAGTCCGTGGCAGTAATGAGACGTGATTATAAGAGCACTGTGACTAAGTGTTTGTGAGAGACCAACAAAAGATGGCACTTGAGAGCAGTGTGATTTTTTTTTCATTCCCATCATCATTGATTGCATTATGTTAAAAAGAGATGGGACATGAGACAAGAGGAGTGTATTAACCTCTATTCTTTATCATCACTGTGTGTGTGTGTGTGTGTGTGTGAGAGAGAGAGAGAGAGAGAGAGAGAGAGAGAGAGAGAGAGAGAGAGAGTTTCAGCTGCCTTTTTTGCACACAGAATCTTTAAACTCTTTAAAGATTTTTCTTCCATAGTCCTGTTCACGCGAGTGAAGTTCAGACCGAACTGTCGCTCCGGCCGAGAAGTTGCTTAAACGTATTGACTTTTTTACTCAGTCAGTAGTTTAGAGACGGACGTAGTGAGTGTTCCCCTCAAAAAGGAATAAAATATTTGAAATAAAGTGAAATAAAAGCGGCCGGACGGACCTCAGAATTCTGGCTGAATTATAACCTCGGGCTTTTTAACATGGAGGCAGCTCTCCCTGAACCAAGGAGACATTTCATCAGTTCATCCGTTTTCACGGTAACCTTTAAGTCCTATTAATAAAATGCTGCATGTGTCCAAAGCTTTCTGCTCAGAAGGTGATGCGATTATCCAGCAGCCCAAGAAAAAAAGGTGAGTGGCTTTTCAACCGGAATAACCTCCTCTAAAGAAAAATCAATCTGCCGGGAGAAACAGCGGCCAGCGCCGAGCCTGTGTCTCGGCTCCAAGCAGGAGAGAGATAAATGGAGAGACGGATAGATACAGCCGAGTGCAAAAGTTTGCATATCCTATCATAAAGACTTATATCAGGATAAATGTGTTTGATTTCACAGATAACACGAGGAACATTAATGACCACTTTGTATATAGGAGGATGATTATTGAAAAAAAAAATCAAAATATTATCAAAAGTTTGTGCCTCCTTTCTTTCTGAATATGGTGCATATAGTCTCTAATATCTCATACAGCTGCCTCCAACCAACTCCACCAACATCACCATTCAATTTATTCTTCTTAAAATTTAACACCACAACCTACAAAACTACAGAAATCAGTATATTTATCATCCTCAAGCTGCACTGCAATCTGTGTTCATGTAAATCACTCCATCTCTGCGAGAGACGAGTTTATAATGCAGTACAAGGTTTCATTTGTGAGCAACTAACGTGCACAATAGATAACCAGTAAACGCGGTGCGCTGTTTTAGTGCGTCGTCTTGGTCTTTGTCCTGCACGCTGATAAAAAGTTCATGGATAGAACAGATCCAGGAAGGTGGATGCAGGTACAGGCTTTTTTTTTTTTACCTTTTCAACAGTGTACACTAAATAAAACCAGCCAAGGCAAGGGTCAAAAGGCTACAAAAAGAAGAAAGGCTCTAAACTAAGACTCTAACCAGGAGAACACCATCACAGATAACTACTCACATCATCACAACACAATACACTGCCAAACAAACTGCCCAGCGACTGGAAACTAAAGGGGAAGTGATCAGGTGAAACACAGGACAGGTGTGCACAGGAAGTCAGCGAAATAACCAAGCAAGAAATTGAACCTACGTGTGAGATTGGACCTGTGGTGGTGTGGAAGGGAATTGTCCATTGTGTAAACTGGCTCCATGCGAATGAATGAATTCGCCACACAGCCACCCTAGCGCAGACCCTGACGTTATGTGAGAGTAATGTTATGCACTACACTACCACACCAGCTTTGAATAAGGAAAGGTCATTTAATTCTACTCGGTGCTTACATATAACACAAATTTAAAAAAAAAAAGTAGAAAATTATTGATTGTGCTCGCTTCTGCCGTCCGCTGTTAACACTTCCTGTGTGTCTGCATCTGTTTTTGCTGATTTATCTGTTAAACTGACCTCCAGCGGTGCAGGGAAGGGCGGAGTCAACAAACATCTACTGGTACAGTAAGTTTAACAGAGACACTGAATACAGTGAGGATAACAACCACACATTTACATAATCAGTGTGTGAAACCACCACATCATACACTATGTGGGTTTAATGATGACACACCAAACAATTTATGGATTTAATACAAAACAACAACAAAACACAAAAACAGACAATCAATTAAACCTCAGACCAGCAATCAGTGAATTTAACAA
>NC_030423.2:30852693-30855193 GCF_001660625.3 Ictalurus punctatus
GTACAATGTGAGGACGTGGTGTGTGAATGATGGAAGAAGGTAGAAGAACTCGAGTGTCCTCCACAGAACCCTGACCTCAACTCCACTGACTCATCACCTTTGAGATGAACTGGAACTGGAGTCTCCTCACATCAACATCAGCACCTGACCTCAACCTCACTAACACTCTTGTCGATGAATGAACACTAATCCCCACAGCCACGCCCCAAAACCTAGTGGAAAACCTTCCCAGAAGAGTGCAGCGCATTATAACAGCAAACAGGGGGAATAAATCTGGATCATAACGATTCCCTCTCCACTACTGAGCCATTGTCACTTGCATACGTGTGTTTATGCTATAATACTATGTTAAAAAGTTACAGTAGTCATATATCAACAAAAGGAATCAAATAAAGTGTCGGGTGTTCAAGGCTTGATGTCAGAGGAAGTTCATAATGGCCATTTGGGGTGGTTTGCCAAAAATTTCAGAACCTCTAAGCTAATTCTTGGCTACAGCCCTGACAGCCACAGTTACAGTGAGACAGCAGGTCATGTACTATCACGCACCTTCTGCAGCTCACATCGTTTCACCAGGAAATGTCCTTCATGTTTGTCCTCCTGTGACCTGTGTTTGTTAAACATGCACACCTTACTGTGAGAATGAAGTACACGGAACAAACACTGAGCTGCCAGTGTGTGATCCATACATCAGGAAACCGGATAAACATCACATTAATGTGAATAAAATAACTAAAGGTATCTTTATAGTTTATTCTGTTCTCAAGTCTCAGACGTTTCCTTCATGGCTGCCGTCCCTCCACTTTCAAACGAATCCCACCACACTGATTCTTTCTGAAGTGTTATTATTGTCATTATTATTGTGTGTGAACTTGTGAGTGAAGTTGTGTTTGTTTCTAATCTCAGTATTCCCATCATGGCCGCTCTCCTTCTGCAGCTCACGTTCTCTGATCAATCTGTTTAATTGAGTCGAGTCTTCGATCTGCAGCCATGCTCATTTCAGCAGCTTTATGGCTCATCTAGGAAAGATAATTATTATCGGATTGGTACAACCGGGAGGTTTAAAGTCAGCTGGAGTTTTATTGTCAAACAGTGAGAAAATAAACCGGTGTCTAAAAGCGTGCACTCTTCAGTTACACCTCTGAGTTTATCAGTTATCCAAAAAAAAAAAACACAAAAAAACTGAACACGTCATCATCACACCATTCAGATAATAATTTATCTGAAAATACACTGAATATCTGTTAGAAGTTCTCTTCATGAAACTTCTGAAAGGTCCTGTCACACAGCCAATCATCATCCAGGAAGAATTTCCAACAGCGAGAACCAGGAACCAGAATCTTTGTTCCAGTTATGCAGTAACAGGCCCCACCCACCATGATGACATCATCAACATTCACACTTGAAAGGAGACAACAGGACTTAGCATTCCAGTGGGGACAGAGTCTAAAAGAACCATCCTGGAAATAAGAAGTGTGGAGTTAAAAGAAAGCTGTGGGGTCCTTTAGGGTTCTTTGGACAGATAAGGATTGTGCAGAAGTTTACCTGGGACCTTTAGATGTACCTACAGTAAGAGTGTACACCTAAGCACTCTGGCGGATGTGAACACCTCCACTAAAGCACAGTTCTTTCCCTCAGATGAGATCACCAGAATTCACACTTGGATAAGAACCAAATGGTTCAGGGCAGTGGTCACCAACCCTGTTCCTGGAAATCTACCTTCCTGAAGACTTTAGCTCCAAACTTCATGGTGCCCATCTGACCATCTAATCGCTGCCTTAAGAAGTTCTTGATCAGCTAAAACAGGTGTGTTAGATTTTGGTTGGAGATGAAACCTGCTGGAAGGTAGATCTCCAGGAACAGGGTTGGTGTCCACTGGTTTGTGTTTGAAAAGGCCTGAAAGAACCACCTTGGAAAGAGGAAAGCCAGGGAGTTAGGGCTTTTTGGATAGTTAAGGGTTCTTAGCAACCTGAAGAGTTTCTCTTTTATATGGTTCTACATAGAAATGTTCTCCAGACCCTTTAGAGGAGCTAAATAACCATTTAGGGGTTCTAGAGCTAACCTTTGCGTGTCTGAGGGAACGCTTAACGGTTCTGCATAGAACCTTTTACTTATCAGAGAGGGTTCCAAATAGTACACAGAACCACCTAGAGAACTGAGTGTATTGTACTGTACAGATTTAATGACTGATGAAAATGAAGGTTTGTGTGTGTGTGTGTGTGTGTCTTTATAAATTGGGCTAAAAGAAGACTGTGTGTTTGAATGAGGCCAGGACGATCGATTATTGCTGGTCAGAGATGAAAAATCATCTGCTGTGTCTCTGAGAGCGAAGAGCGAAGAGGAAAAAGAAATAATTGCTCATTTACTGATACGATGCTCTAAAACAAGCCAGAATCAAAAGTAACTACGGCTCTGAATTGGAAAGGGACGGCGGTTCACGTCTCACGGCTCGGAGAAGAGGCAGAAAATAAACACAATATTGTTGGTGTAGCGGTGCTCATAA
>NC_030423.2:30862693-30872693 GCF_001660625.3 Ictalurus punctatus
CTGAAACATGCTGATGATCCTCCATGATGATTTTCTGATTTTAGTTATTTATGTTTTTTCCCTTTTAACTGAACTCCTACACAGATCACTGGATTATTATAAACACTAACACTATAAGTCTCAGGGTATTTGTGAATATTTTGTGTCACCAGAGTGCACACTTTAGTGTTTATGGTGCTGTTTAGAAGTTATCAGCTAATGAGCTCCAGAATAAACACAACAATACGCACACAGATGATGGAGTCAGCCTCACATTCGGCACTCTGATATGCTGATATTCTAAAAGACATTGTGATTGGTGGTTGTGCTTGACTCCGCCCACATTCGATGTCACTGCCAAACATGATAAAGAATCTCCTTCAGTCATTCCAGCGTTCGCGGTGTGTGTTTATTTCAGTCCGGATTGTTAGTGTCCGTGTTTCTGTCTCCGGCCCCCGGCGATGAAGCATTTCTCTGCTCATAAAAGCAGATGTTTGTTGCTGTTTCTCGCTCGCTGCTGCACACTGAATTAAATCTAAACATCTGGCAATCATAGAATGATTAATGCTTTCACACTATAGCTGGTGTGGGTCTTTTCACCGCCTCAGTCTCGCCTCCGCTGCGGAAACACCGGAGTAACGTCAATCAAAAGAAGTATGGAGAGACAGCGCGGGTTTCACTCATCTGCTCGTGAGTGATGTCAGGCACAGCTAGTGTTTATAACCACATCTTATACAATCATAATGCTTCATAACCTCATTATGGGTGCTATTTGTTATTTATAAATAAATACGTTCATGATACAGTAACATGGACATATGTACATGTGTGATACAAACGTCCAGCTGTAATACACACACACACACACACACACACACACACACACACACACACACACACATCTATCTATTTCTCTATCTATCTATTTATCTATCTATCTATCTATCACAGCTGGGTGATTATTTTGTTGTGTGTGTGTGAAGCCGTGAGCAGACAGTCAGGTTAATCCCCAATCTGCAGCATCTGAAAACATTTTAATGAGGAACACAACCAGAGATTAACACAAACACAACACAAAGCCCTCAGCTGTTCACACACACACACACACACACACACACACACACACACACACACACACACACACACACACTTGTTCATTGTCGCCATTTTCTTTGTTTTTTTCTCATTTGTTTTCTCACTCCTTTCTTTCCCTCATTACTTGCTGGTTTCTTTCTTTTTCCCTCGACACCTTTTATTGTTTTTGGATTTCTTTTATTTTCTTTACTTCCCTTTTCACCTTTCTTTTTCTCAGTCATGTTTTCTTTTTTGTCGTTCTTTCTTTCTCAATTTTTTTATTTTCCCTTTTTCTCTTCACCTTTCTTAATGTTTATGTATTTGATTTTCTTTAATGGGTTTTCACATGTATTACTTCCTTCACCTTCCATTGTCTCTCTCTCTCTCTTTTTCTTTCTTTCTTTCTTTCTTTCTTTCTTTCTTTCTTTCTTTCTTTCTCTCTTAATCTCATTGGCAGGCAATGTAAACGTATCGGAGGCGATCAGAGGGAGGAATAAATTGCTCGGCGGTGTTTTTTGCTGATTGCGGACTCTCTGGCTGTCAGCGCTGGCAGACTCGACTAATTTCACACTTGCAGAATGGGACTGGGGGAAAAAAGATCAGAGCGCAGCTTGTTTTTGACATGTTAACACGGAGGAATAAACAGTGAGGAAGACGAATTGGAGAAGAAAAATGGTGTAAGTTCTCCTTAGGCATTAAAACAAGGCGGCCGATTAGAGCAGACTGTCAGTCACGGAAATATAACGTCCCATTTGAGGCCTGATCGTCTGAGTGCAATGTGATTAGAAAATCAACCCCGACAACAGCCGCATTCTCCGAACATGTGTGAGACTCACAGCATGATGCAGCTGGGGCTAAAGAATAAATATCACTTAAAATGATGCTTAAAAAAAGAAAATAGAAACTAATTATCTTAATTAGGGTTGGGGGAAGTCACTAAAGTTGTGTGTTCACTAAATTAAACAGTTGAAGCTCGTGACAGAGAGAGACTCACTGAGAGACTGACTGAGAGACTGAGAGACTGACTGAGACACTTACTGAGACTCTTGCTGAGAGACTTAAAGACTGAGAGACTGACTGAGAGACTCACTGAGAGACTCACTGAGAGACCAACTGAGAGACCAACTGAGAGACCAACTGAGACACTTACTGAGACTTAGAGACTCTGAGAGACTGAGAGACTTAGGGACTCTGAGAGACTTACTGAGAGACTCTGAGAGACTTACTGAGAGACTCACTGAGCTGTGAGCAGGAATGAAATTTCTGAAACAAAAAACAATGTTTAACAATAGATTAAAAAACTCATGTTGCTCATGCTTACCTCATCACGTCACATCTCATTTACACAAAGTTAAACCGGTCTCTACCGTCGCTCTGCTTCCTCTGAACAATGTCCGGCTGATTTATCGCTCTGTGAACGCAGGATGGAATTTTAACACAAAAGAATTCCGGACTTTCTACATTTCCGTCTATCTGAAATAGCGGCTTTGTTAGCGATGATTTCAGCTTTTGTGGAGTAGCACGCTACACATCAACAAAACATTTTCTGGTGTCAACTGATAAGAGAGGAAGTAAAAATGCATCTCAGGACCGTGTGGAGTCGGGAAAAGGAGTGTTTATTCAGGTTTAATTTGTAGCTTTGACTCAAGACTGGTAGAATTGCACCGTGGGATCGAATAGAGCACGAATTATAGGAGGAGAAAATGCATTTTATTACTTCTGTTTCTTATCAGAGCTGAAGTTAGAGAGAGAGAGAGAGTGAGAGAGAGAGAGAGAGAGAGAGACAGAGAGAAGGCTCAAGAGGATGTTATGAGGCTTGTTATGATGAGGTAAAACCCGTAAGAGTGAGATGTTTAGCTAATGTAATGTCCTCATTAATATAAAGTTGAATCATTTGATTTCGTCTACACTGCTGTGATTGTAAAAGAAGTGCACACATTTACTGTAGCGATTACTTTTATTTTCTCATTACTGAAACCGAGGCATGACATTACAGATTTAAAACTTCTGCTAATATATCTAATGTGGTGTAGATGTAATTACTTCAGATTAAGTTGTTGATGATTAATTAGAAATATTTAGACTGGATCAGAAACAGTGACCTGAAGTAACCCCTGATTTCTCTTCTTCCTCCTGGTCTATAGTTCTGAGCTGAAACTGCTGCTAATATTTTCTGACTATGATTATAATCATCTCGCTCTGGCTAATATAACCTGAGATGCAAATCGCAATTCAGTTACGTGAGAGTTATGCATTTGGGGGCGGAGTTTCTCTCAGTTAGCCTCGATTCTCGGGTGAATGGATAAAAAGATGAATAAAGGTAAAGTTTCTCTGTAAGCGTAGCAGATGAGCACTGGGTCAGATTATCCTTCACACTGTGGACACGTTTTCATTGCAGCGCATCGAATTAACACACGCACACACACACACACACACACACACACACACACACACACACACACACACTGACTTCCATCCATCCACCTTCTATCGCTTACTCCTTTTCAGGGTCACAGGGGAACCTGGAGCCTATCCCAGGGGCACAAGGCGGGGTACACCCTGGACAGGGTGCCAGTCCATATCAATCACATACACACTCATTCATACACTACGGACACTTTAGACACACCAATCAGCCTACCATGCATGTGTTTGGACTGGGGGAGGAAACCGGAGTATCCAGAGGAAACCCCCGCAGCACGGGGAGAACATGCACACTCCACACACACGGCCCCGGCGGGACTCAAACCCCAGACCCTGGAGGTGTGAGGCGAACATGCTAACCACTAAGCCACCATGTGCCCCACACTGACTCTCTCACACACACACACACACACACACACACACACACACACACACACACACACACACACACACACACACACACACACACACACACACACACACACACACACACACACACACACACACACACACACACACACACACACACACACACACACACACACACACACACACACACACACACACCACACACACACACACACACTCACTACAATTTCATCACCTCGATTTAGTGTCTCATGACGTCATTAAATTGTGCTCAAAATGTAAAATAACAGGATGTGCTGGATCAAGTGCTATTCTCTGTGCTGCTGAATAAAGAGTGTGTTAAACTGAATGCCAGTGATGTAATAGAATTCACAAGGATGAAATAAAAGATACAATAAAAGTGAGCAAAAGGAGAATTTTTTTTTTTTTATAAAAAATATATTTTAAAAAATTATAGTAAGAGAAATCAAATAATTTTAAAAGAATGAGATTGAACTGTGATGTTAGTTAAAAGAGAAATAAAAACCCACCATGTCTGATTTATTTCTGAAGCACGGTACCTTTCTCACAGTGAGTTGAAGAGCAGGTTGGAGTTGGTTGCTGTATTCAGACTGATTAGTGCAGGAGAGTAACACTCACAGGTCTTCTGTTTCTTCTGCTCGTCTCAGGAGAGCGTGCCAAGCTGCTCTGAGGGATGTTCCTCAGGGAAAATGTGCCCTGGGACGATAAGGTGGAGGCCAAGATCGAACTCGACGAAGCTGAAAACACCTCCAACCTCAGACAGGAAGTGAGGAGAAGAGAAAAGAGGCCATGAGGCAGAACCCCAACTCCTGAAGTTCCACTGAAACCAAACAAGAGAAAGTTTATAAAGTTTCACACTGAACTAATGAGACCGAGAGAGAGGGGCAGAGACAAATAGAGACAGACAGATAAACAGAGAGAGAGACAGGCAGGCAGAGAGACAGACAGGTAGATAGAGAAAGAGACTGACAGAAAGAAAGACACAGGCACACTGACAAATAGAGAGACAGACAGACTGGTAGAGAGAGAAAGAGAGAGAGGCAGACAGACAGAACGACTGACACACAGACAGATGTACAGACAGACTGACTGACCTGCTGAGAGACAGACAGAGAAACAGACAGACTAGTTATTTTAGCTAACGTTAACAAACTAACATTAATCTTAGCTAAGATAACTACAGTATCACACAAAAGTGAGTGCACCCCTCACATTGTGTAAAAATTTTATGATATCTTTTCATGTGACGACACTGAAGAAATGACACTGTGCTACAGTGTAAAGTAGTGAGTGTACAGCTTGTGTAACAGTGTAAATTTGCTGTCCCCTCAAAATAACTCAACACACAGACATTAATGTCTAAACCGCTGGCAACAGAAGTGAGTACACCCCTAAGTGAAAATGTCCAAATTGGACCCAAAGTGTCAATATTTTGTGTGGCGCCATTATTTTCCAGCACTGCCTTAACCCTCTTGGGCCTGGAGATCACCAGAGCTTCACAGGTTGCCACTGGAGTCCTCTTCCACTCCTCCATGACCACATCACGGAGCTGGTGGACGTTAGAGACCATGTGCTCCTCCACCTTCCGTTTGAGGATGCCCCACCGATGCTCAATAGGGTTTAGGTCTGGAGACATGCTTGGCCAGTCCATCACCTTCACCCTCAGCTTCTTTAGCAAGGCAGTGGTCGTCTTGGAGGTGTGTTTGGGGTCGTTATCATGCTGGAACACGGCCCTGCGGCCCAGTCTCCGAAGGGAGGGGATCATGCTCTGCTTCAGTATGTCACAGTACATGTTCGCATTCATGGTTCCCTCAATGAACTGTAGCTCCCCAGTGCCGGCAGCACTCATGCAGCCCCAGACCATGACACTCCCACCACCATGCTTGACTGTATGCAAGACACTCGTCTTTGTACTCCTCACCTGGTTGCCACCACACACGCTTAACACCATCTGAAACAAATAAGTTTATCTTGGTCTCATCAGACCACAGGACATGGTTCCAGTAATCCATGTCCTTAGTCTGCTTGTCTTCAGCAAACTGTTTGTGTGCTTTCTTGTGCATCATCTTTAGAACAGGCTTCCTTCTGGGACGACAGCCATGCAGACCAATTTGATGCAGTGTGCGGCGTATGGTCTGAGCACTGACAGGCTTACCCACCACCCCTTCAACCTCTGCAGCAATGCTGGCAGCACTCATACGTCTATTTCCCAAACACAACCTCTGGATATGACGCTGAGCACGTGCACTCAACTTCTTTGGTGGACCATGGCGAGGCCTGTTCTGAGTGGAACCTGTCCTGTTAAACCGCTGTATGGTCTTGGCCACCGTTCTGCAGCTCAGTGTCAGGGTCTTGGCAATCTTCTTATAGCCTAGGCCATCTTTATGTAGAGCAACAGTTCTTTTTTTCAGATCCTCAGAGAGTTCTTTGCCATGAGCTGCCATGTTGAACTTCCAGTGACCAGTATGAGGGAGTGTGAGAGCGATGACACCAAATTTAACACACCTGCTCCCCACTCACACCCGAGACCTTGTAACACTAACAAGTCACATGACTCCGGGGAGGGAACATGGCTAATTGGGCCCAATTTGGACATTTTCACTTAGGGGTGTACTCACTTTTGTTGCCAGCGGCTTAGACATTAATGGCTGTGTGTTGAGTTATTTTGAGGGGACAGCAAATTGACACTGTTACACAAGCTGTACACTCACTACTTTACACTGTAGCACAGTGTCATTTCTTCAGTGTGTCACATGACAAGATATCATCAAATATTTACACAATGTGAGGGGTGCACTCACTTTTGTGAGATACTGTATATTACAGGCTCACGCTCACTCAGTGTGATGTTTATGTAGCTCCATGTCTACACACACACATTTCTGTGTGTGTGTGTGTGTGTGTGTGTGTGTGTAGTATTTTATATTAAACAGTAGTAAAGTGAGGATCATGCTGCCCATTGGCTGAAATAAAACTAATTTAAATTGTGTGCTGACCCACAACACACGGAGCTAATGCAGCTATATCATTATTTTAAAGTTCTAAAGTTCTCCAAACAGTGAATGTTAATACCCTGCGTGATCACTCATCCCTGCTCAGAGTCTTAATTAGTGCTGGGATTTGGACGAGCTGTTAGACGAACAGTGAGGAAGCGAAAGACATTTGAACTTCGAGGAGATTCCAGAGAGAAATAAAGGAGGAAGGAGTGATGGTGAACTCTGACACTCGATCTGTGGAGGGTAATGAAGGAAAACAACTGTAATGGTGATGAGGAGGAGGAGGACATGCTGCAGGAGGAGATGGAGGAGAAGAAGGAGATGGAGGAGGAAGAGAAGGAGGAGTAGGAGAAGGACAAGGAGGAGGTGGAGGAGGAGAAGGAGATGGAGGAGGGGGATAAAGAGGAGGAGATGGAGGAGGAAGAGAAGGAGGAGTAAGCGAAGGACATGAAGGAGGAGAATGAGGAGAAGGAGGTGGAAGAGGAGGAAGAGATGAGGAAGAGGGGATGGTGGAGAAGAAGGCAGAGGCGGAGATGGAGGAGGAGAAAGAGTTGGAGGAGATGGAGGAGAAGGAGGTAGAGGAGGAGGAGAAGGAGGCAGAGGAGGAGATGAAGGAGTAGTAGGAGAAGGACAAGGAGGAGGTGGAGGAGGAGAAAGAGGAGGAGATGGAGGAGGAAGAGAAGGAGGAGTAAGAGAAGGACAAGGAGGAGTTGAAGCAGGAGAATGAGGAGAAGGAGGTGGTGGAGGAGGAGATGGATGAGTAGGAGATGGAGGAAGAGGGGATGGAGGAGAAGGAGGAGGAGGAGGAGGAGGTGGAGAAAGAGTTGGAGGAGATGGGGAGAAGGAAATGTTTCCTGGATGATAATAACCCACTGCATTGATGACACTGTTGTGTCTCTGCTTTCTAACATGACACACACACACACACACACACACACACACACACACACACACATGAACCATCACTCCTGTGTCAGTCTGTAACAGTCAGTACATCACTACTGTCACAGATTCAGCCAGCACACCATCAGCAGCAGGTCCTTCAGCTCCCCCTGTTCACACTCACCTGAGAATTAACCTGCCTCACCTGTCACATCCCGATCTAGAACCTTCATACGCTCACCACTTTCTCCAACCTGTTCTCCTGTCTCGTCAATCTCAGCGTGAGCCTTTACTGACCGGACTCCCTTCATTCCGACTCGCTCGCTCCATCCGGCCGGGGTTCTCCTCAAGCTCTCCATGCTCCTTCCCACAGAAAGGGAAAGGACTCTTCAGGCGTGTGATTATCCGTACTGAACTGCTTGTGCCTTTCACTCACCTGCTCGATTATCACACATATCTCTCGTCTGACCTGCGTCTCCTCCTGACAGCGACACACACGACCTCCTCATTATTACAGGAGATGCACAGAGTCACGCTGCACAGCTCTGAAGTGTTTCCTGTTCGTTATAAATCCTTCAGAAACATCCTCCTCTGCTTCATTTTCTTATTACACTACAATTATTTACAATTCAGTATTTGAACAAAATCATAAATATATATATATATATATTTACTGAATTAAACGTAATAAACAATATTTAAACAAGAAACCGTCGTGTGTGCTGGTGGTGTCTTTTTATCCTTTTACGGTTACATTTTTTTTCTTTTTTAAAAATTCTCTTGATAATGGATAATGAACTGGAGAATTTAAAACGTGTGTGTGTGTGTGTGTGTGTGTGTGTGTGTGTGTGTGTGTGTGTGTGTGAGTGTGTAAAAGCGACACTTTATTATATGGTTGCATGGATTTTATTTATTTATTTAATTCTTTCTTTCTTTTTTCTTTTCTTTACTTCCAGACTAACACAGAAGGACACGGGAACACTCCCGCATGTGTCAGGACAAATGTGTGACTGCTGGAGTGTGAAATATTTTTATTATTCAGTTCTTATTTTATTTTATTTCTGTTTTTTGACATCTGAATCTGGGCTGTGAGAAAGGGAATGTTAGAGCAGATGAACAGATCAGGAGACAGTTTAATTAGTTTATTAGTTTATACAATCTATATAGAGATATAATATTCATACCTTTCATACTGTATAATATATAATATTTATATCACATGCATTTACTGTAGACTGAGGCATAGAGAGAGAGAGAGAGAGAGAGAGAGATAAAAGAGATTTATACAGTTTGAGAAAAAAATAGAAAATCATTTAAATGTTTCTCTCTCTCTCTCTCTCTCTCTCTGTCTTTCTCTCTCTCTCTGTGTGTGTCTCTCTCTGTGTCTCTCTCTCTCTATGTGTGTGTCTCTCTGTCTCTGTCTCTCTCTCTCTCTCTCTGTCTTTCTCTCCCTGTGTGTCTCTCTCTGTCTCTCTCTGTGTCTCTCTCTCTCTCTCTGTCTCTCTCTGTCTCTCTCTCTCTCTCTCTCTCTCTCTCTCTCTCCCTGTGTGTCTCTCTCTGTCTCTCTCTGTGTCTCTCTCTCTCTCTCTGTCTCTCTCTGTGTGTCTCTCTCTCTCTCTGTCTCTCTGTCTCTCTCTCTCTCTCTCTCTCTCTTTCCCTGTGTGTCTCTCTCTGTCTCTCTCTGTGTCTCTCGCTCTCCCTGTGTGTCTCTCTCTGTCTCTCTCTGTGTCTCTCTCTGTCTCTCTGTCTCTCTCTCTCTCTCTCTCTCTCTTTCCCTGTGTGTCTCTCTCTGTCTCTCTCTGTCTCTCTCTCATTCTGTAATGGAGTTATTTGAGCGTTTCTGTGGTGATGTAGAGGTCAGAGACGAGACATGGTCTTTTTCAGACTGAAGGTTGTTCATTTTAAGTTAATATTTCACAAATATTTTCATTTTCACTTCACCGTTCTCTAATCATCCCATTATGTATGAAGTGAAAAATTCATTTCGAAATTGCGAAATAAATATCTAACATTCTGCAGAAAGATTTCTGATATAAAGAAGACAAAAAGTTACAACAAAACTGCACACTAATCTGACACGGACTGTTTACATGCGCATGGAGTTTCCTTCATTAATCAGCATGAGAATGAGCACTCCCATTCAGATTAAGACAATATTCTCATTCCCCAAATTCAGATTCACACCCATGTAAACTCCGTATCCAGGAAATCCACTGAGAGGAGATAAATGCACATGCTCAGTTCACAAGGAATTG
>NC_030423.2:30877693-30882693 GCF_001660625.3 Ictalurus punctatus
TGAGCTCTGATTGGCTGAAAGCTGCAGGGCCCAAAACTCTTAATGCATACATGTGGGTACTGATAACTCAGGTATGCAGGTGTATTAGCCTATCAGAGAGGGTGCTATAGGACAGTAATGGTATCCATGGAAACATCAAAGGTAGAAATGTGGAAATTCTGTTCAAATGTCCAGTGTGTATCTCAGGAAGCCCCTAAAGGATCCTGTCTGCTTACACTACATTGTTAGAGCTTCATGAGGCATTATTAAAGTTTTAAACATGTTTACATGCAATCATTATAAAGAACATGACAATAATGATTTAGGAATATGAGCTTATAAAATAAAGAAAATCGAATGTGCATTAGAGTCTACAGCAGATTATTTTTTGCATTTTGTTTGTCTTCAAAGCAAGATTAAAAATAAACAAAATACCGTTTCTTGAATGCTCATAAACACAGGCCCCGCCCACACAAACACAAATGTGTTTTTATCATTTTCTCTGTTTTGTAATGTGTTTGTAGTTTTTTTTTCTTTTCTGTGTTGTCGTCCGCCCACATTAAAGTGGTGTTATGACTGCTCTGACATGCTCATGTGAGTGTTTTCAAATCATTTTTGTGGTTTTTTGTGGACAGAGATATTTTTGAAAACACTGTTGGAGGATAGAGTTATTTCTGAAAACAGAGGGTGAAAATATGACTATAGATGAAATAAAGATTTGCCAGAGCCATATCTCCCTGCAGCTCTCCTTGATAGATTAGAAAATGTTGTTGGCATTAATGGCACATGAGCAGACGTTTGATAACAACACAGGACGGTACAGTACTACTAACACAGGACAATTGGTACAGTAAGTGACAGTGTAGTGCTGAACAGAACACAGTGTTAGTGTGGAAGTGTCTGATATAGCAGGTAGTGCAGAAGATAAGTGCCAAGGAGTAACAACATCATTTAAAAATAGTATAAATGTAAACATAACATGCTATGACTGAGTATTCAGCAGATTCGCTTATACCAAATATGGACATAGCAGTTATTTTGGTAGCAGCAGGTAAAGTCTATATAAAGTGTATATAGTGACAATAAATTAGATACTATATTTTTATAATACAGTAGCAGCAAAAAATGCAACAGAGTCAATGCAGGAATGTGCAAATATTTCAGTGGGAGTGAGATGATGTTCAGCTCAGAGTGTGTGCGTGAGTGTGTGTGTGTGTGTGTGTGTGTGTGTGTGTGTGTGTGTGTGCGTATCAGTCCAGTCTCTGAGTATTGAGGAGTCTGATGGCTTTGGGGAAGAAGCTGTTACACAGTCTGGTTGTGAGGGCCCGAATGCTTCGGTACCTTTTTCCAGATGGCCGGAGGGTGAAGAGTGTGTGTGAGGGGTGTGTGAGGGGTGTGTGGGGTCATCCACAATCTTGGTGGCTTTGCGGATGCAGCGTGTGGTGTAAATGTCTGTGATGGGGGAGAGAGACCCAGATGATCTTCTCAGCTGTCCCTCACTATCTGCTGCAGGGTGTTGAGATCCAATGAGGTGCAATTTCTGAACCAGACAGTGATGCAGCTGCTCAGGATGTCTCAATAGTTCCTCTGTAGAATGTGGTGAGGATGGGAGGTGGGAGATGGGACACTGCTGGGCCTTCTTGACTATGGAGTTGGTGTTGAGGGACCAGGTGAGGTTCTACAACAGGTGATGCTCCTGAGGATCTTCACGGAGGAGCCATAGGTGTGGAAATATAAGTATAGGTGAGTATATGTGAGTATATGTGTGTAAATATGAGTATGGGTGAGTATAGGAGAGTATAAGTGAGTATAGGTGTGGGAATATAAGTATAGGTGAGTATAGATGAGTATAGTAGTGGAAATATGAGTATAGATGAGTATAAGTGTGAGTATAGCTGAGTATAAGTGAGTATAGGTGATTATAGATGAGTATAAGTGAGTATAGGTGTGAGTATAGATGAGTATAAGTGAGTATAGATGAGTATAAGTGAGTATAGGTGTGAGTATAGATGAGTATAAGTGAGTATAGATGAGTATAAGTGAGTATAGGTGTGAGTATAGATGAGTATAAGTGAGTATAAGTGAGTATAGATGAGTATAAGTGAGTATAGATGAGTATAAGTGAGTATAGACAAGTATAAGTGAGTATAGGTGTGAGTATAGATGAGTATAGGTGAGTATAGGTGATTATAGATGAGTATAAGTGAGTATAGGTGTGAGTATAAGTGAGTATAGATGAGTATAAGTGAGTATAGACAAGTATAAGTGAGTATAGGTGTGAGTATAGATGAGTATAAGTGAGTATAGGTGTGAGTATAGATGAGTATAAGTGAGTATATGTGTGAGAATAGATGAGTATAACTGAGTACAGGTGAGTATAGGTGTGAGTATAGATGAGTATAGATGAGTATAAGTGAGTATAAGTGAGTATAAGTGAGTATAGGTGTGAGTATAGATGAGTATAAGTGAGTATAGGTGTGAGTATAGATGAGTATATGTGAGTATAGGTGTGAGTATAAGTGTGAGTATAGATGAGTATAGATGAGTGTAGGTGTGAGTATAGGTGTGAGTATAGATGAGTATAGATGAGTATAAGTGAGTATAGGTGTGAGTATAGATGAGTATAGATGAGTATAGGTGAGTATAGGTGTGAGTATAGATGAGTATAGATGAGTATAGGTGTGAGTATCTGTGAGAATAAATCAGTATAGGTGTGAGTATAGATTATAAGTGAGTATAGGTGTGAGTATCTGTGAGAATAAGTGAGTATAGGTGTGAGTATAGATTATAAGTGAGTATAGGTGTGAGTGTGAGAATAAGTGAGTATAGGTGTGAGTATAGATGAGTATAGGTGTGAGTGTGGGAATAAGTGAGTATAGGTGTGAGTATAGATGAGTATAGGTGAGTATAGGTGATTATAGATGAGTATAAGTGAGTATAGGTGTGAGTATAGATGAGTATAAGTGAGTATAGATGAGTATAGATGAGTATAAGTGAGTATAGCTGAGTATAAGTGAGTATAGATGAGTATAAGTGAGTATAGGTGTGAGTATAGATGAGTATAGATGAGAATAAGTGAGTATAGATGAGTATAAGTGAGTATAGGTGTTTATAGGTGAGTATAAGTGAGTATAGATGAGTATAAGTGAGTATAGACGAGTATAAGTGAGTATAGGTGTGAGTATAGATGAGTATAGGTGAGTATAAGTGAGTATAGGTGGGTATAAATGAGTATAAGTGAGTATAGATGAGTATAAGTGAGTATAGATGAGTATAGGTGTGAGTATAGGTGTGAGTATAGATGAGTATAGATGAGTATAAGTGAGTATAGGTGTGAGTATAGATGAGTATAGATGAGTATAGGTGTGAGTATCTGTGAGAATAAATGAGTATAGGTGTGAGTATAGATTATAAGTGAGTATAGATGAGTATAAGTGAGTATAGATGAGTATAGGTGTGAGTATCTGTGAGAATAAGTGAGTATAGGTGTGAGTATAGATGAGTATAGGTGTGAGTGTTCAGAATAAGTGAGTATAGATGAGTATAGATGAGTATAGGTGTGAGTGTGAGAATAAGTGAGTATAGGTGTGAGTATAGATGAGTATAGGTGTGAGTATCTGTGAGTATAAGTGAGTATAGGTGTGAGTGTGAGTATAGATGAGTATAGGTGTGAGTGTGAGAATAAGTGAGTATAGGTGTGAGTGTGAGAATAAGTGAGTATAGGTGTGAGTATAGATGAGTATAGGTGTGAGTGTGAGAATAAGTGAGTATAGGTGTGAGTATAGATGAGTATAGGTGTGAGTGTGAGAATAAGTGAGTATAGGTGTGAGTATAGATGAGTATAGGTGAGTATAGGTGTGAGTGTGAGAATAAGTGAGTACAGGTGTGAGTATAGGTGTGAGTATAGATGAGTATAGGTGTGAGTATAGATGAGTATAGATGAGTATAGGTGTGAGTATAGGTGTGAGTATAGATGAGTATAGATGAGTATAGGTGTGAGTATAGGTGTGAGTATAGATGAGTATAGGTGTGAGTATAGATGAGTATAGGTGTGAGTGTGAGAATAAGTGAGTATAGGTGTGAGTGTGAGAATAAGTGAGTACAGGTGTGGACGTAGGCCTTAAACTTTGAAATTTATGTTCATTCAACACTACAATGGAAGTTAAGTTCTCCTGGAGTAACTATCCTTTTAAACCTTTAATCCTCTTCCTGGTCTCTCCTCTCGGCTCTGTGCTCCGGATTGTGTTCTGTCTCGTCTGAATAACAGCGATGTCCAAACCAATAAATATAAACCTGGCTTTTTTCTTTGATAAAATAAATTGAGTTCTCGGGTTCTGCAGTCGCAACGAACTTCAAACTTCTGCTTCGTATTTTATTTTTTTTTCTGAGATGAACTGGGCTCCAACTTTCAAACAGAATGAAGATATAAATAAATAAAAGTTTGCCATGTTAGACTGGCAGAAGGAGGAAACACTGGAGAGAAGTGAGGGAAGATAAGAGAACCGAACAGCACACGTTCCCGTCCGGGATCAAAGCCCAGCGCTGGAATTTAAGTCCGCAGCTAACAAATGTTTTACACTACAAACAAGCCAGAAACGACGGCGACACATTTACAGTAGTGCAAAAGAAAACCGATCGCAGTCCAAGTGCGGATTAGCGGCCTGGCGGCTCAGCGCAGTCAATCTCGCGCTGAATTTGTTTTCTCTTCTTGGCAAAGACGAGCGAGTTTGACGGCGAGGAAAAAGCCGGCGAGAGGCAGACAGACAGGCGGCTTGACTTCCATGACAACTGATCAGTGGGTGAAATGAAAGTGAGGGGATTGCTACGATCCGCGCGCACGCGAGCGTGTGTGTGTGTGTGTGTGTGTGTGTCTGAGACGTGACACAAAGAGTCAGTCGACTGTGAAAAGTTGTTTTCTGCTCTGTTGTTCACAGTAGAGAGGAGGAGAGAAGAAGCTGAGCAGGAAACGACCTTTCCCTTTCCTCTCTCTCTCTCTCTCTCTCTCTCTCTCTCTCTCTCTC
>NC_030423.2:30887693-30895193 GCF_001660625.3 Ictalurus punctatus
TGTGTGTGGGTGGGGAGAGAGAGAGAGAGAGAGAGAGAGAGAGAGAGAGAGAGAGAGAGAGAGAAAGAGAGAGAGAGAGTGTAAGGATTAAAATAGTGCCAAGAGGGAAGGTGTGTGCGTTCTGGTGAGATGTTGCCTTCAGAGACGAACTCAAACAGCTTCCTAATGAGAACTCCGATCAGGTGGTTTTAGCCACATTTCACAAATTAGCATTTTTCATCACGCCCATGCTAGCCCATGCCATCTGCTCGACACACACATCCTCCCCATGGAGACCGCGTTAATTAAGAACCAGAAAACGCTTGCTTTTTAAAAGGCAGATCCCTGAAGATTCACTGCCAATTGAACACAGGAGAGGGAAAAGGAGGTGCTGCATATACAGTATGTGTATAATCAGGGTGCCATTACTTTACCAATGCAACTGAAGATTGTTAGATGAGGTCTGGGCAACGTCAGATGGAGAATTTCCCAGAAGGCATTGAAGCAATCTCATGCTGTTTCTTAAAGTAATTAATTAAAGAAAGAAATAACAGAAAATGCTCTACTTTATTTGAACATGGTGTATAAATTGGGCTCGTTTTCACACCAGCTAATTTGCACACTAGTCTACCTAGGGCCCTAGGAATCATCACTACACACCTTCCTTTCACACTAACTAACTCTCTCTCTCTCTCTCTCTCTCTCTCTGGTGCTTGCTGGGAGTTTGTGGGTGCGAGAGCGAATGAGCTTTTTCTAATCTTATTATTTTTTCTTTGTGCATTGGAACTTTAGCTCACAATCACTAGGAAAATGCTTGATATTATTAGTAAGCAAGCGACAATAACAGTTTTTTTATTGCTGCGGGGAGCTGTTGATCTCGTGGCGGAGTGTAGGGATGATGGCAGCTCACCTGAGTGGTAGAGCCCGGCCTCTCTCTCTCCATCACGGTGTGAGGTGTGAGGTGAGCTCCGAGGTCTTGGTGGAGCAGGTGCTATTGGCGGTAGGAGAGTTTATAGGAGGTGAAAACATTGTGGCTGCTTCACGAATGAACAAAGCCATGGTGGTGTTCGTGAAGGAGAGGGAACTCATGCACCAGCTGATCGAAGACTGAATAAAGGTAAGTGAAGACCGTAAAAGTTACGGTTTCGAACATTCCTCTATTCATTTCTAATGAGGATATCGAGCGAGAAGTTGTCTCGCTTCGCTAAAATAGTGAGCAGTGTGAGAATGGTCTGTAAATAAACTGTAAAAGCCCCGTGCTGAAGCACATCATCTCTTTCAGGCGTGCAGTGCTCATGTTTTTGTATGAACCCACACTAGGCATTTGGTATGGCATGAGGGAAAATCCTACATGCTGTATACCAACACTGGAAGTATGAGGTGCTTCAAATGCAGGGACATTGGGCACAAAAATTTGGATGCCCACATAAAACACAAGACCGAGAGGAAGCCAGGCCTAGCGGAGTCAGGGTTGAGAGGCAGGCTAAATTGAGTCGCAGTATGGAGCAATCAGAGACTGCTGGAGGGCAGGACGCTTTCCAAACCACTGCGGGGTTAATGCACCAAACAATAGTGAACAGACAAGGGAGGAACATGTAGATGGTGAATGAGGAGAAATTAAATAAAAAGAAAGTGAGAAATTAAAAGATGGGTCAGACATGCAGACGTCTGTAGGGAGAGGCACAAAAGTGGAAAGGACTGAGGAATCCACAGTACAGGCACATACACAGAGCAGAGTGGGGGGTGGGGGGGTCAGAAGACAGCATGGGGGTTCAGTAGGGGAAGGGGGGTCAGACAGCATGGGGATTTCAGAGAGCAATGGGGAATCAGTAAGGTCTCAAGCAGAGCAGGAGGAGGATGTGCAGGGAACTACAAGAAGACAACCTCTCAGACATTTTAGACATTAGTGTGTTGCATTTGGGGGGGGATCAACAGTTCTACACATTAACTGAAATTACTCATTTTCTGCATGAGACTTTTGGCAAACTTTTGATTTTTTTCCAAATGTTGACAAATTTATCGCATCAGCAGTATACAATGAACAGTGAGTTATGAGGAGCCAGATCAAAAAGAAGAGTTACCGGTTAAAAGAACACTTAGCCAGGCTACGGACGTCTTTGGACAGAAGAAAGCACAAATGAAGACATCACACTGGGTGTTTTTTCCACTGCTGCCCTTACTTATTTCTCCTTTTTCTCTCTAGTCTCTCCAATGGAGAAGTTAAAAATAGGCTCCTTAAACAACAATGGTGGCAGGGATAAGAACAAAAGAACAGCAGTAGGAAAACTGATAAAACAAAAAACAAATGGATGTAGTTTTCTTACAGGAGACAAACAGTAACTAAGAAAATGAGACAGAGTGGGATGAGAGAATGTGGTGGGAAGGGAGAATTTTCTATAGCCATGGAACCAATGTCAGTGCTGGAGTAGCAATACTTTTTAACAAAACACTAGGGGAAAACAACACATGAATAACAGAGCTAGAGCGAGGTAGGATCTTAATAGTGCAGGCAGAAATAAAGGGGACAGAGTTCATTTACATAAATGTTTACGCCCCCAACAATGGTAGTGAGAGAGTACAGCTATACCATAAACTAAAAAATGCAACACAACAAAGTGATAGTAAACCTTTAGTGATACTGGAAGGGGACTTGACCTGCAACATAGACAGGAATGGGGAGGAACCACACCCACAGTCTGCTAAGGCACTTGACGGGCTTATCAGTCAGTGTAGCTTGGTTGACATGTGGAGGGAGAGAAACCAGGGAATAAAACAATACACATGGGTCAAAGTTACTGACACAAAGGTCACTGCAGCATGACTGGACAGGTTTTATGTTACCAAAACAAATAGAAATAGATTCTATGAAGCAGTCATGAGCCCTACTGGGTTTTCAGATCACCATTTAATTACAAATGATGTCTGTCACAAAAAAGCATAGATCATACTGGCACTTTAACACAAAATTGTTTCAGGTTTTTTTGGGATGAGTGGAGAAAAACAAAAGAAGTTCCCTTTCAAAGGGAACTTCACGTTGCATTAGCTGAATGCGGTGGGAAGCGCCCTCGCACGTGACCAGTATCTGAAGCTCGTATAACATCATGCCTATTAAAAGGCCTGCCATGATCAGGTGACGTGGCAATTAAGTGCGTCACGTGATATATAAACGACACCTGTGAACCGCGACATCAGCCTTATTATCTTCAGTGAGACTGCATGTCAGTCGTTTGTGTAACTCTCGCCAAAAAGACTTTTCATTTCCTTTTTATCTTTCCCAAAAAAAAAGAAAAATCTCTTTTCTTTTCTGTCCCTTTAAAAAAAGGGAGAAAAGTATGAGTGAGAGAATTCAGGAAGTGTGTTACGTCTTGCTCCCATTTCATCATGGGGAGGATTGCACACTTTCTGTGTGAAGTGTCTAGGGCTGGAGCATGCCACAGCAGTCCTCAAGAGGTCTGACTGCGCATTTTGAACTCCTTACAATTACGCAGCCGAGGCAGCCACCTGTCTCAGGTCCTGGGGATCTCGTATGGATCTGGAAGAGGAGCTGGAGATGAGCGCTACTCTATCTCTTGTTCTGTCTTCTGGGTCCGGCTCTCAGCTGGATTTTGGAACTCATGTCGTGACTTCTCCTTTCGCTATGGAAAGCCAACAAAAAACAACAACAACAAAAAAAAAAACACACACACACAAATAATAATAATAATAATAATAATAATAATAATAATAATAATAATAATAATTCATCTCTGACTCCGAGGAGCCAGAAGAATGTGCTAAAAACTGAGAGCAGCATATAAAGAGCTGTTTGAAGTGATTACTAAGGCTGGATGAGCATTTTTCTCCCCAATGAAAATAAATCCCTCACACTGCAGAAAACTCCCCTTTTTTTCCTGATGTGCATGATAAAATATCAGGCTTCTGGGGGAAAACCATGCATAAGCCATATTTATAACCCCATGACGTTGGATTATACAGCCATCATGGGGAATGAACGGCATGGCTGTTTAGTTATGCTGAAGGTGGAGGAGGCGCTTACGAGGTACGTCTCTCCATTGACGGCAGGTCATTTAGGGGGGCTGGCTTTGACATCCAAGCCATCTAAGGCCACAAGTGGAGCCTCGGCCAGCACTAGTGTGAGGGAGGCACAGAAGGAAAGTACAGCAGCCCGCCTCCCCGCAGACACCCAGGGGAACTGGGCGGCCACAGTCACGACCTGCCACTAGGCCTGATCTGAGAATGGTCATAAAGGCCAAGCAGATAAAAGAAGAGTGGTCCTGGGGGGCCATGGTGGGATGTATTAGGGGACATGAGGTTGTTAGGGCAGTTAGCCCCCAGTGCTACTGTAGGGCCTCCCCTAGCCAAGGCTGTCGCAAGTTTTCAGTGTTCTCTGTTCAGCGAGCTGTCACAGGAATGAAAATCTGATGCTTTCCCTCCAATAGAATGTGGAAAAATGAACATCACTAAAAGACCATCTGGCAGCATGGAAACTACTGCCATATGTGTCTCCATGGGTTCTGTTTACCGTAGAAAAGTGTTACTGGGTCCAGTTCAGAGCTCGACAACACCCCCCCCCCGGCTCAGAGGTGTGCTCGCCAGAGTAATCAGCACAGACCAGAGTGTGATGTTAGCACAGGGAGTAAGATCCCTCTTGGACAAAGGGGACATAGAACATGTACCCTGTTTCCTGAGGGAGGGACTGTCTACATCTGCTGCTAGTAGCACCTTATTGGCCAGCTCAAATATGGTTCTCAGAGAAAATATCCCTGCTAGACTGCACTCCTTTGGAGATTCCCATCCGCAGGGATCTACTGTCTCAAGTCGGAGGGCTGATTTATCACCCTCAGCGGGAACTATGGAAACTGTGGGTCTGGCCCCTGAGGGGCACCAGCTCATAGATTCTGGTCTCACAAATGAGGTTGTAGAGACCATGTAGAATGCTAGAACGTGATCCGAACAAATTATATGAGCTTTTTGTCTCGTGGTGTGAGGAACATCAACTAGACCCAACAGACTGCACAATAGCTACAGTCCTGGAGTTCGTACAAGGACGTTTCTAAGCGGAGTTGGTTCCTCCTACAATCAGGGTCTATGTGGCTGCCATTTCACCCAGTCATGCCCCTAATGATGGAGCCTCTGTGGGGCAACATCCTCCGACTTCGAGGGTTATTTATGGTGTCAGGTGGCTGAGCCACAACTGCAGACCACGCATACCTTCCTGGGACCTTTCCATGGTCCTGGAAGGTCTGTCAGGTGCTGCATTTGAGCCCTTGGAGTCAGCCTCTTGGAAGCTTCTGACTCTAAAGGTAGCTCTTCTTCTGGCCCTGACATCTCTCAAGCGAGTAGAAAATCTACAGCTCTCTGTTGTCCCTTCCTGCCTTGACTTAACCCTGGATTAACCAAGGCCTTCCTGTATGCTAGGCCGGATTATATTCCTAAAGTGCCTACATCTGCTGCCCAGCCAATAGTGTTGCAGGCTTTCTGCCCTCCTCCGTTCCTCACACTGGAACAAGAGAAATTGCATGGACTGTGTCCAGTAAGGGCTCTCTGTACTTACGTTCACCGCTCCGGCCAGTGGCGTAAGTTGGAGCAGCTGCTGGTCTGCTTTGGCGGCGACAGTAGAGGTGCTGCTGTGTCAAAGCAGCGCATCTCTAATTGGATACTGGAAGCAATCTTTATCGCTTATGAGGCACGTGGTCTCGCTACACCTCTGAGCATGAGGGCTCATTCCAATCGGAGGTTGCCTCCTCGAAGGCTTTGTCCAAAGGGGTATCCTTACATAATGTGTGTCCTGTAGTGGTCTACGCCGCACACATTCATTCGATTTTACAGCCTGGATATACATTCCTGACCATCGGGCTCGGATCTTTTTGAACAGGCCGTACCCTCAGTATGACGGAGTGGGTATCTCTTTCCTGCAGCATTCAGCTAACGCAACGTGGAGTTCCCTTTAAAAGGGAACATCTGGGTTACGCATGTAACCCTGTTCCCTGAGAAGGGAACGAGATGTTGCATAGCTTTGTCATACTGAGGCAGTCCTGTGAATTTCATCTTTGCTTCATATAATAGAGGCTGACGGCGCTGTTCACAGGTGCAGTTTATATATCACACGACGCGCTTAAATGCCACATCACCTGATCACGGCAGGCCAATAAATAGACATGATGTTACACAAGCTTCATATACCAGTCACACGCGAGGGCGCTTCCCACAGTGTTCATCTAACGCAACGTCTCATTCCCTTCTCAGAGATCAGGGTTACATGCGTAACCCAGATGTTTTTAACAGTTTGGTTTCCTGGTGGGAGGTGGGGAAAACACAATCAAAATTTTTTTTGTCAGAAATACACAGCACACACAGCAGAGACAATAAAAGGTAAAATTCAAGAACTCAGGGCAGAAATAACTTTATAGAAAGGAAAATGATTTGTAGGAATGACCCTAACATGAGTAGTTTACTGGAAGGAAGGTGAAAGTTTTTAAGTTCCTTTCTTCATGAACAAGCCAAAATAGCATTTATAAGATCCCGCATCTCAAGTATTGAGAACATGGACACCCCTAGTACCTTTTTTTCAACTTATCCAGGAAGGTCTAACAACAGAAACAGATGCTGTACTTCAGACGGGTAGATGGAACTATAACAACAGACGCAGCTGAAATGAGGAGAGAGGCCACATAATTTTACATAGACCTCTACAGTGCTGAGTCCTGAGACCCATCCTGCAGGGAGGAGCTTTTCAGGGAGCTTCCCAAAATGACTCTGGAACAGAGTACTATGCTGGACACAGCTCTTGAACTGCAGGAAGTGACCACTGATGTTCAGCAGCTCGCAGAGGGACATGCACCTGGAATAGATGGACTACCAAATAAATTGTGCAAACATTTTTGGGGACTCTTAGGAATGGCTTTATTTGAGGTTTTCGAGTGCTCTTTTAGCACTGGAAGGCTACCAGTGAGCTGCACAAGAGCAGCATTGTCATTACTTCCAAAAAAGGAGACTTGGGACTCTTGCAAATAGACTAAAACGGTGCATGCACACAATAGTGCACAAAAGCCAGTCATTAATATCGCTCTTGTTAGAGATGTAATTGATTTATGCAAACTGAATTCATGTGAATTAGGTCTTCTATCACTAGATCAAGAAAAAGCTTTTGACAGGGTTGATCATGATTATTTATTTCAGGCACTTGAAGCCTTTGGTGTGGGAAGAAACTTTTTATTGTGGCTGCAACTGTTATATTCTGATTTAACACTCAAGGTTAAAGGTGGTTAGCTGTCCAGTCAGAGCTCAACTACAACTACAGAGCAGAACTACAGGGACTGTCAGTGAGAGGAGTGCAAGAAAAGCTGGTGTTCTCAGTATATGCAGATGACATGACAGGTTTTTTTTTTTAAAATCAAAAACCATAGTGACATTCAAACAGCCTAGCCATTTATACAGGAGCTTCTTAAGCATGCATCAATTGGGGTAAATGTGAATGTTTTTTAATAGGGCAGTGGCAGGAATAAGGCCATCCCACTCTAC
>NC_030423.2:30900193-30910193 GCF_001660625.3 Ictalurus punctatus
ATAATGTGGTGGACAGAAATGATGGAGGGACAAAAAGAGAAATAGAAGGATACAAGTAAAACTGGGAGAAAGAGTGAAAGAGAAGAATGGAGAAAGAGATGAGAGGGATGAAGAGCAAATGAAATAAACGAAGAGATGGGGAGAGAGAGGAAGAAAAAATAATAGAAAGAGAGAAATGGAGAAAATGGAGATGGAAGTTGAGGGGAAGGAGGGCGTGAGATGAAAAGAGAGAAAGCAAACGGAGAGAGAATGAGAGAGATGGAGAGAAATGAGTTTAATGATCTGCACACGCTCAGTTTATCTCCGTGTGTTTACCCTCTTCAGCGTTTCATGATCATTGATGGTGATGGAGAACAAACTGAAGATCAGATCAGATTGCGTTATTGAACCGTGCTGAAGTCAGAACAGACGTGTTTATCGACAAACTGTCCATGTAGCTGAACTTTATTTACACCAGAACAGACATTACACAACCACAGCAGATCAGTTCGCGTTACACAACCTGTCCACGATGCAGCAGTCCGTCCACACGTTGTTGCGTTTTCTCTCTCTTTCCCACTGCTTCAGCTTCAGCTCTCATAACCAGCTCAATAATGACAGTATCTGAGTACCTGGATCAGGTCTGTTTATTCTCCAGTGCCGAAGCTGAGAATCCTTCCCCACCCTCGTCCTGGAGAATCCCTGTGTGTTTTCTCTGCTGTAACACACCGGCGCTGCTGGCTAATTATCCGACGAGATGGTTCAGGTGTTCTAGAGCGTGAAAAAAAGTCATCAAATATACAGGACAAAGGTGAGACCAGTATAAACATTTTAATAGGGCTCGAAAGAAACAGTGTTTTCTCTCAAATTTAAACCAATCTGCTTTCTGCAGTCGTAAACTACAGGTCTATATTAATGAGCTCGTTATCGTTTCTATAGTAACGGCTCATTCACAGGGATGCGTACAGTACAGCGGACGCGCCACATCAACTGATTCAAATTTGATTTGGGGAAGTTTTATGTAATTTATGTAACATGAAGGAGTTGGAAGGAGTCTCCAGTGTCAGCGATGCTGAGAGTTTTCCAACATCTTCAGGACAGAGGAGTTTACTGCGTTTTATATTTGTGTCTTATTAACTTAGAGAATAGAGAGAATATAGAGAGAGAATAAAGATTTCAATTTATTCTCTCTCTTTACTTTCTCTCTTTATTCTCTCTTTATTCTCTCTTTATTCTCTCTCTCTATTCTCTCTCTTTATTCTCTCACTTTACTCTCTCTCTTTATTCTCTCTCTTTTTTCCCTCTTTATTCTCTCTCTTTACTTTCTCTCTTTATTCTCTCTCTTTATTCTCTCTTTATTCTCTCTCTTTATCTCTTTATTCTCTCTCTTTATCTCTCTATTCTCTCTCTTTATTCTCTCACTTTACTCTCTCTCTTTTTTCTCTCTCTCTACTTTCTCTCTTTATTCTCTCTCTCTATTCTCTCTCTCTTTATTCTCTTTCTTTATTCTCTCTCTCTCTATTCTCTCTCTATTCTCTCTCTTTATTCTCTCTCTCTATTCTCTCTCTCTTTATTCTCTCTCTTTATTCTCTCTCTCTATTCTCTCTCTCTATATATATTCTCTCTCTTTAAGTGTAAACTCTGTGATGAAGATGTTGAAAACGTAAAGTTTCAGCTTCACCTCTGACTGTTACACAGCGCTGACACTGGAGACTCCTTCCGTACATGTTACATAAACACATTTCTCCATCACGTCGAGGATTATTTATTTATATTAGAATGAATTTGTATTAGTATAAACCTGTGAGTTGCAGCTGCACTGCTGTCAGAGAGAATTAATCAATAGGCACGAGGCGGGGTACACCCTGGACAGGGTGCCAATCCATCGCAGGGCACAATCACACACACACTCACACACCCATTCATACACTACAGACACTTTAGACACGCCGATCAGCCTACCATGCATGTGTTTGGGTCCATGGATCTTTGGGTCCATGCACACAGGGCCACGGCGGGAATCCAACCCCTGACCCTGAAGGTGTGAGGGGAACTCCACAGTTATTGGCAGCTTTCAACAATCGAACAGCGAATAAGTAAACAGGACTGATGTGCTGGGGTTAAAGGTCATTCCTGATTTGCCAGTCCCTGTATTGGATTGGGTTCTCTTTAGAGTTATTCTAAACACATAGTAGAAAGAAGAAGTTACAGAGCGAACAATTTTGACCTTAGGGTATACATACTTTCACATTCAACAGTACGCTATACGAAATATATCAACTATAAACTATTTGCAACTTAGTGTAGGTTTCTGATGAATTCTGAATTGACACTAGTTTAAAAGAAACACACTGACAGAATAGAAAATATAAAACTCTTTCTGTTTCAATATCTGTGTAAATAATACACTGAGAATGAGTACCAGCATTTTTAAACGCTGGTAAGTGGCAGTGTTACGAGTGAAATAAGGTCCTGATATCAGAAGACAGGAAGGAGAGAGGTGGTGGAGGACTGCAGTGTGAATCAGGTTCTCGTTACGGTTCTCCTGTACACACCGCCAAACTAATTCTGCTCATTGTGTCTGAGTAAGGAGCGCTAATTCACTGCCAAGTTAAATCCATTACATTTCACTAATTCCTTTAAGCACGGAGGTTAATCTATAAGTCATGTGTTAATTGATTAAATCTACATACATTACAGGATTTATTTTAATTGCGCGCTGGATTTTAGAGGAATTCTTCCTTATTGAGATCTCAGGACTGACATCAGCTTTGGCAAGCCCACTGCAGGGATTTCATTACTTTTTAGAATTAGTCTTTATATCTTGTTTTTCTTTATATGTTTTTCTTTCTTGCTTTGTTCTTTGGAGCGTCTCTCAGTGAGAGGACTTGTCCGATTGTCCCCAGGAATCTAATAAGAGCTTGATTGCTTTTCCTAATTATCCTGTTTATTGGTGCTGCAGGCCGGCCCTGTTATTGGTGTAATTAATTTCAAAGATAACTTCTTCTCCATCCGTATTAGCAATGGCATACGATAACGGTATGTCAGGGAAAGATGTGTGTGTGTGTGTGTGTGTGTGTGTGTGTGTGTGTGTGTGTGTGAGTTAATTAGCCGAAAGTGCTGCCCAGACAGCCATGGCCCCTTTCTCACACACTTTTCTCTGCAGCTTGACGAATGTCCTCTCTGTTTCTTCGTGAATAAAAGCGAAACCAGCCTCCATTTGTCAACTTTAGCTGCGAATCGATCGCTGCACTTTTGCCTCCTACGTCTTTATAATGCAGCCGCTTTAATTTGGATATTCAGGGAAAAAATGACCTTTTCCCAGAAGAACTGGGCCGAGCGGTTTCTACTCAGTTCACTTTTTGTAGAAAGAAGCAGGAAATGTTTATGTGTGCAGGAAAGGAGCTGTGTACTCGCCCTTTATCACACCGCTGAAATATTACTCACATTTAACACTGCGCTCTGATTGGTCCAGAGCTGCGGCTCTGCGTTAGTTCTATTTCAGGCCAAACAGGCCTTCATTGCCACGGTTACGGTTACTCATCTGTTCATCTGCCTCTCTGCTGAAAGGAGGATGAAATGAGAAAGGTGAGACGGGTGAAGCGTGCTGTCTGCTTAGCAGGTTTTGATTAGCATTTTCCACCTCTCTTACTCTCTCTCTCTCTCTCTCTCTCTCTCTCTCTCTCTCTCTCTCGCTTTCATTTTTATCAGTATATCTCTTTATCTTTCCTTAATTGATTTCGGTTTTCCACTTTCTCAGTTGCTCATTTTTTCCTCTTTATTCTCTCTCTATCGCTTTCATCTGGTCATCTCGCTCACTCCAGCACTTTCTATCTCTTTATCTGTGTTTCTTTGAGTCAGTCTTTCCCTGTTATTAGAATGTGTTTCTATTGTTTTTGTATTTTCAGTATTCTCTCTCTTTCTCTCTCTCTTTCTCTCTCTCTCTCTCTCTCTCTCTCTCTCTCTCTCTCTCTCTCTCTCTCTCTCTCTCTCTCGCTCACTCAGGAGAACAGGGTTAAGTTAAGAGAACAGTAGAGACACACGTAGGGACGCCTGAACCCCGAAACCCTGACTGTGGATCAATCAACAAGTAAACGAAGAAAGCACACAGGGTGCAAAACACACACACACACACACACACAGACAAACAGATGAATAATTTTCCTTTCAGCTGTCTAATGATGGAAAACTGCAGATAATTACACCTCTGTGTAGTTTTGAATCATTCTGAATCGCAGTGAATCATTGATTTAAATGAATCTCTCACACATCGGATCGTACTGAATGGCACTTGTATGAATACACACTGTGCTGTAGTGAAAGAGCTCTCAGAGTGTGTTTCTATGCACACCAATAATCCAATCCTTATCTGATCTAAACAGCTATCAGATTATTCAAAACAGCACATTACGACATCATAAATCTGATTCAGGCCATTATTGGATTTCAAGAAATCTAATAAAGACACCTGGATTTTGGTGCAATAATAAACATCGGGTGTGTGTGTGTGAGTGTGTGTGTGTGTGTGTGTGTGTGTGTGTGTGCGCGTGTGTGCGTGTGTGTGTGTGCGTGTGTGTGTGCGTGTGTGTGTGTGTGTGTGTGTGTGTGCGTGTGTGTGTGTGCGTGTGTGTGTGTGCGTGTGTGCGTGTGTGTGTGTGTGTGTGAGTGAGTGAGTGTGTGTGTCCGTGCTGTCCATGTATTATCACTCATTTTCATCAATATGACTCTGAGCAGAAACAGAAGCGGAGAGAGAGGAGAGGAAGAAGGACAGGATAATTTACAATCCTTAAGAAAAACTCACAAATAAACATTTCGCATTAACGACTCATTACAGACATTAACCTCAAAAGAGTCCTTCCATGAAATAAGTTATACACGCCAATGCCTGCTTCAGGTTTTCAGCTTATAATAACTCGTTAATTATCAAAAGAAAACTCCTCTTTGCCTTTATTCATCAGTTTCTAGACTCTGAGACTCGGCTCTGATTCAATTAAAGCCAATTTCATGTTGTTTTGACACAGCAGGTAAGTGATGAATATTAAATGTCACAATAGATGGATACTCAACTCAGAATGGAGTAAAATATGTTTATCTCTGACTAAGCAGCTGAGTAATTTCATTACTGTTCATTAAATCAATGTACAGTACAAAAAAAGCAGTGCTGCTGTAATCATGCTGTAAAACCCAGAGATTTAAACAAATGTCAGCTTTTTTCCTAATCTAATCTAATGTGGGAGAGATTTGATTAATCTGTGTTGTGAAATTGAAGGTTTTAGTACGTTTATGACGTTTCATTTACATTCCTCTAACAGCAGGCAGAGAGTCAATTAGTCATTTATTCTGTTTTTCAACAAAACTTCTACAAAAAAAACAAACATGACACACCACCGAGTTTTTACAGGTCTGTCGTGTTGTCATAACAGTACATTTAATATGTTCAATTTAATTCATAATGTGCAGTCACTCTCTACCACCGATACGGATCAGCAATTCTGATGACATCATTCTGCACTTCAGCTTCTCATCAGATTTTCTGTCCAATCAAATGCTCGCTAGAATCTGAAATCTCCCGCCCCCAACATTATAAACATCTACAGTACTAACTGTCAAGTACGGCTTAGGCATAAGCTATACGCGATTAGCTATTTACAAAGGGGGAGGAGCCACTCGATATGCCCCATCCTGACTTCCTGTTTCAATGGTAATTACGTCAAGTAAGTACACTCAAGCCAACCGGGACGGCCAGGAACCTCGTGGTGATTCTTGATGACAGCTTGACCTTTACAGACCACATCTCCATAATGAATCCATAATACATAATCCATAATGAACTTTTTCACAATATCTGTTGTTACCCAGATGAGGACGGGTTCCCTTCTGAGTCGGGTTCCTCTCAAGGTTTCTTCCTCTTAAAACATCTTAGGGAGTTTCCCCTCACCACCGTCGCCACTCAGTGGCTTGCTCAGTTGGGATAAATTCACTCCTTTAATATCTGTATACCATGTTGTTATTTCTGTAAAGCTGCTTTGAGACAATGTCTATTGTAAAAAGCGCTACACAGATACAATTGAATTGAATTGAATTGAATTGAATCTCAACACCTGCACGGTCCTGTAGGTTCATCCTGTACAACATCAAGAAAATCCGACCCTACCTCACCGAACAGGCTGCACAGATACTGGTCTAGGCTCTTGTTAACTCTAAACTGGACTACTGCAACTCACTGTTTTCGGGCCTCCCAGCAGCTCCATCAAACCCCTTCAGATGATTCAGAATGCAGCAGCGCGCCTCGTCTTCAACCAGCCCAAGAGAACTCATGTCACACCCCAATTCATCTCCCTCCAGTGACTTCCCGTAGCCGCCCGCATCGAGTTCAAGGCCTTGATGCTCACCTACAAGACCTTGTCTGGAACAGCGCCCCCTACCTCAACTCTCTCCTGAAGGCTTACATTCCCTCACGCAATCTGCGATCGATTAGCGACCGACGTTTAGTAGTTCCCACTCAGCGTGGCGCAAGGTCACTTTCCAGAACCTTCACACTAACTGTTCCTCAGTGCTGGAATGAACTTCCAACCTCAATCCGGACCCCAGAATCTCTCACCATCTTCAAAACACAGCTAAAGACCCTCCTCTTCCATCAACACCTACCCAACTCACAATATATATATATATATATAGCACTTACACCTCTACTCTGCACTTTGCTTCTTCTGGAACTCAGTTAATAGATCTTGTACGGTAGCACTACTCGTTCTGTTCTCTGCTTGATATTTCACGTTGCTTGTATTTTTCTCATTTGTAAGTCGCTTTGGATAAAAGCGTCCGCTAAGTGAATAAATGTAAATGTAAATGTTATGAATACTGCGGCCCATTAATTTCTTCATACAGGAAGCGTCTTGAAGCTGTCATTACAAACAAAGGCTTCTCCACTAAGTATTGAATACATTTCAGTTAGTGTGTTCAATACTTTTTTCCCGTGTCATTCCACTTTATTACACATAGCTTTATTTATGGACTTTATTTATGGTCTTTATATTTCCGGATTCCTTGAGTTAATACTGATATCTGGTGAAAATTTCATGTGAAGAACTTCATTGGAAATATATTTACTGAAAAAAATGTTGACGCATCCAATAGTTATTCCCCCCGCTGTATATACAGCCTCAATGCTGAAAACCCAGTCTGTTGTGAAGTGAAGTGAAGTGAAGTGAAGTGTGTGCTGAAGGACAGGATGTGATCATTAAGCTAAACATTTACTGCCATTAACCTCAAACTCACTGCTAAATGTGGAGAAATAAAACAGAAAAAGAGAGAGCAAGAGAAAGAGAGCAGGAGAGAGAGAGAGCATGTTCCACTGCTTACAGACAGATCACGTGAGAAGGTGCATCTCACCATGTCATGCAGTACATGTTATTTGTGAAATAAACATGTGAATTCGGTGTGAAACTGTGTTTCCTGAGAATTGAATAATCAGGAGAGAAATCACATGTAAAAATAAAAACATGTGGACTTTGAAATTTGAAAATGAATAAATTGTGATATAAATACACATAATGTCTGATGTGTCTAAGAACCGCGTACAATTCATGTGAAGTTCATGTCACTTTGCCGTACCTGATTTTTTTTTCTGAGACTGAATTCTTCACCTGATTTACCTGTAGTTGTGGCACAGAACAAATCAAACACACAAAACAAACATGGTATAGTGGATTGTGATTGGTCAGTAGATTAGATGGTGATAATACAGTGGATTATGATTGGTCAGTAGATTAGATTGTGATAATACAGTGGATTATGATTGGTCAGTAGATTAGATGGTGATAATACAGTGGATTGTGATTGGATCCATGGATCTTCCTGTTTTCGATAAATGTTTCTATATCTGCTTCTTTTTTAAAGAAAAGTTCACAAATGTAGACACTCCTAACCATATTAAGGAACAGATCAGAGGTGTGGCCTAAAGTCTGAAGGCGGAGCTTGTACGTTAGAAGTGATTTGGATGAAACAGTCAGCTTTTCAGGTGTTTTTAATGCACAGATAAAAACAGATTGGTGGAACAGGAACACAAAGGGTTGGAATGTCTCTGGGAATTCATCTTAATGTGAAGTTTTTCACACACACACACACACACACACACACACACACACACACAATAAAATCAGTTTCAAAGGCAGAAGAGGACACAAATGATGAAATATAGAAATAACCCTGTACAAGGACCCAGCGGCGTGGTGCTGTGGCGTGGTGCTGCGGCGTGGTGCTGCGGCGTGGTGTACGCCAGCAGAGTGATGCAACACGCTCACTTAGCATGACATGTTCTCTTCTTCTGGACAATTAGTCTCATTTCTGCAGTCACATGACCTTGTGTGTAACGAAACACATTTCTCATCGCATTCTGCACTTCCTCTCGGCTTATCTCATCCCAACTCCATCCATCCATCCATCTCACCACACACACACACACACACACACACACACACACACACACAATTCAATTAAACTATCATAAATCTGAAATTAGGGAAGGCAGCTATGAAATATGAGATTCTGCATCCATTTGGATCACAGACTCTTTTTCTCTCTCCATCCATAAACCGCACAACAAGCCGTGAGCCGTCATGACATTTTCATTTCAGAATAACTCATTTTTCTCATGCTTATGATATTAATTTCCTTTAAAAAAAAAAAAAATCATGCATATAATTACAGCGTCTTTTCATCTTTTCAGTGTGTTTGCAAATGTGCCGATTTAGAATGAATGACTTTGTGCTTGATGCTAAACTGGTGGCTGTCATCTACCATCACTTGTTAGCTTCATTAGCCTCCAGTGCAGTAGCTCATGTGCCAAACTGCAGACCTTCAGACATCAGCAACATCTCACCTGATCACCTGCATTTGGAGAACTGTGTGTACATTTCATTCTGCAGTGAATTGTTCCCTTAAAGAGGGAGAAAAGCAGATAGTTAATTCTCTTTAAAAAATCAGAACAGAAATAGTACAGAAAATGGTTCATTTAATGTGTTAATTACACTTAATGTTTTTGCCTCTTGGCTTAATTAATTAGTTGAAAAAGAGTTTTTAAATTAAACAATGCAAACATAATCATTAACTGTTCACTAATTAGAATTACAATATATAATTTTAACAACAGTGACAGATATTGCTATGTATTCCTACAAAGGTCATATGTGTCAGGTCCACACCAGTCATGAACTCCAACTCCAACATGGCCTGACAAATGAATTCGCCTACCTATGGATGTAGCAGGAGAGCCGGATTGGCGTCACGCCATTTCCGTGCACAGCCATCTGACGGGGGAGCAATGGCAGCGTCTATGCCAAATTAACATCCTCTCCCAAGCACTCGCCTCCACTTCCTCTCTTCACATGCCTGCGCCCCTGATGCCAGCTCCGCACAAATTCTCCAGAGACGCCTCACCTTGTAAAGGATTCCTCTTTCAATGCTCCCTGTATTTCACCAGCCATGAGGGAATGTCCAAACCACAGATCTTCTGATGAATCTGCTCACTGGTAAGGTGCTGAAGTGGGCGACAGAGGTATGGGAAAGAGGGGAGCGAACCCAGAGCTTGGGTGAACGAGTGTTCCACCAAGCTGCTCCGCCACATGTTCAATCACTCACCTGAGGGGAAGGAGGTGGGAGAACAACTTTTGCCTCTCTCCAACGCTCACATCAGGTAGCAGAATATGCTCTGGAATAATTACTCTTTATATTCTTACTGGAACATGTCAGTGATAAATAGAACGGGATCGTAAGAACTGAACTGTCTCTTCATTTATAAACGTTCTTCCTCCAGGATGAAACTGGGCGGGTCTTTGGGAATTAAACTGGGGTTTTGTCCCACTGCTGTGTTCCTGCATTCTATTTCACAGTATTTCATTCCGACTAAAACAGCTCGATGGCGCTGTTCAAAAAAACACAAACATTTCTGACGCCCTTTCTGCGTAGAACCCACGTCCAATAAGAAAATTCCTTTCTGTTCTTCTTAACAGTTTGTGTTGTG
>NC_030423.2:30925193-30947693 GCF_001660625.3 Ictalurus punctatus
GTCCAAACCTGTTCTGACAGTTAATGATTACATTTCTGAAAGAATTTTCATCATCTCATCTCTACAGCTTTAGATATCTTTCACAGGGTTTTGACAGAAACATGCTAAAAACTAACGCTACACCATCAGCACCAGAGAAATATGATTATTTTGATTATATCCACAGTGCGATTACACTGACCAAACTGCACTTCACTTTAACACTGTAACACACACACACATACACACACACACACACACACACATGCACACAGACCGTCATTCCACCCTTTATTTGTATGCTAAAAGCTAATGCTGAGTGCACAGGACATTTCACAGTGTGTGTGTGTGTGTGTGTGTGTGTGTGTGTGTGTGTGTGTGTGTGTGTGTGTGTGTGCGTGTGTGTGCAGTGTTGGGTAGGTTACTCAAAAAAGTAATCCACTACAGATTAATAATTACCCCCGGTGGTCCTGGCCCTCTGAGCAAAATGTCTTCACAACTTCTCAGGTCCTAAGCCGGCAGATAGCAGATAGCAGGTTCCTCAAGGAGCCAAGGGGCAGGCATGAGGCTGGGGCAGGCATGAGGCTGGGGCAGGCTTGAGGCTGGGGCAGGCTTGAGGCTGGGGCAGGCTTGAGGCTGGGGCAGGCTTGCCGGGGTCGCTAGACAGCACACAGGCATGGGAAGCTGGGTCGTCAGCTTCAGTAGGGCGAGAAGGCAGAGCGACGTCCTCAGCCGAGCAGGGAGGCTGAACCTGGTTGACCGTGTCTTCGACCTTGGACAGGAACATGGCTTGGGAGGTCACCTTGTTGACTTCATGCTGGAGCTCTGGAGATGAGAGACGAGTCCACTTGACAAACCGCTCCGAGTGGAGAATTATTCAGGGTTAAAGAAAAAATCTTCAGGGCAAAACATGATTTATTTTAAAAATATATTTTACTTCATATTGTTTTCCTAACAATAAATTTATAACACAAACAAACATCATATTATTGCCATCAGACAACTGTGATGAAATTACATCCATTTAAACTGTAACGCGCTACATTACTGCGTCATCAGAAAAAGTCATTAGATTACAGTAACGCGTTACACACAGCTCTGTGTGACTGTGTGTGTGTGTGTATGTGTGTGTGTGTGTGTGTGTGTGTGTGTGTGTGTGTGTCTGCATGAACGCTAAAAGGCTAAAGCTACAATAAATCATTCAGTGAGCAGTGTGTGTTCACTCAGGGTTAAAGGTCAAACGCTGACCTACACCGAGTACATTTATTAAAAATCAATCAGAGTGACCTTTAAACAGAGATCATCACCCGCAGCACACCTTCATCTGTCCACCTGTCTGTCCACCTGTCTGTCTGTCTGTATTTTCAGATAGATAGAAACATGGGCAAACAGACAAATCAGCATCATTGCTCCTCCATTCTTTGTTTTTTATAGAATAAAAAAACACACACGCATAAATCACAACTCTACAAACACTGTGTGTAATCCACACAAAATACAGTTTTACCCCTGCTGAGGTACGAGCGTGAAGGCTTGTCTATGAGTACGATTCAGGAGAGGGGGCGGGGGGGGGGGGCGTGAGAAGGGGGGATGGGGAGAGAGAGAGAAGTGGTGTTAGTGTTAGTTTTAGGGTTAGTGTTAGTGTTAGGGGGTTAGTGTTAGTGTTAGTTTTAGTGTTAGTTTTAGGGTTAGTGCTAGTTTTAGGGTTAGTGTTAGTGTTAGGGGGTTAGTGTTAGTTTTAGGGTTAGTTTTAATGTTAATGTTAGTGTTAGTGTTAGTGTTAGGGTTGGTGTTAGTGTTAGTTTTAGTGTTAGTTTTAGGGTTAGTGTTAGTGTTAGTTTAAGGGTTAGTGTTAGTTTTAGGGTTAGTGTTAGTGTTAGTTTTAGGGTTAGTGTTAGTGTTAGGGGGTTAGTGTTAGTTTTAGGGTTAGTGTTAGTGTTAGTGTTAGTTTTAGGGTTAGTGTTAGTGTTAGGGGGTTAGTGTTAGTTTTAGGGTTAGTGTTAGTGTTAGGGGGTTAGTGTTAGTTTAAGGGTTAGTGTTAGTTTTAGGGTTAGTGTTAGTGTTAGTGTTAGTTTTAGTGTTAGTTTTAGGGTTAGTTTTAGGGTTAGTGTTAGTTTTAGTGTTAGTTTTAGGGGTTAGGGTTAGTGTTAGGGGGTTAGTGTTAGTTTTAGGGTTAGTGTTAGTGTTAGGGGGTTAGTGTTAGTTTTAGGGTTAGTGTTAGTGTTAGTTTAAGGGTTAGTGTTAGTTTTAGGGTTAGTGTTAGTGTTAGTTTTAGTGTTAGTTTTAGGGTTAGTTTTAGGGTTAGTGTTAGTTTTAGTGTTAGTTTTAGGGGTTAGGGTTAGTGTTAGGGGGTTAGTGTTAGTTTTAGGGTTAGTGTTAGTTTTAGTGTTAGGGTTGGGGTTAGTGTTAGTGTTAGGGGGTTAGTGTTAGTGTTAGGGGGTTAGTGTTAGTTTTATGGTTAGTTTTAGGGTTAGTGTTAGTTTTAGGGTTAGTGTTAGTTTTAGGGTTAGTGTTAGTGTTAGGGGGTTAGTGTTAGTTTTACGGTTAGTTTTAGGGTTAGTGTTAGTTTTAGGGTTAGTGTTAGTGTTAGTGTTAGTTTTAGGATTAGTGTTAGTGTTAGGGGGTTAGTGTTAGTTTTAGGGTTAGTGTTAGTGTTAGTGTTAATGTTAGTTTTAGTGTTAGTGTCAGGGGGTTAGTGTTAGTGTTAGTGTTAGGGGGTTAATGTTAGTGTTAGGGGGTTAGTGTCAGTGTCAGGGGGTTAGTGTTAGTGTTAGGGGGTTAGTGTTAGTTTTAGGGTTAGTGTTAGTGTTAGTTTTAGGGTTAGTGTTAGTGTTAGTGTTAGTTTTAGTGTTAGTTTTAGGGTTAGTGCTAGTTTTAGGGTTAGTGTTAGTGTTAGGGGGTTAGTGTTAGTTTTAGTGTTAGTTTTAGGGTTAGTGTTAGTGTTAGTTTAAGGGTTAGTGTTAGTTTTAGGGTTAGTGTTAGTGTTAGGGGGTTAGTGTTAGTTTTAGGGTTAGTGTTAGTTTTAGTGTTAGTGTTAGTGTTAGTTTTAGGGTTAGTGTTAGTGTTAGTGTTAGGGGGTTAGTGTTAGTTTTAGGGTTAGTGTTAGTGTTAGTTTAAGGGTTAGTGTTAGTTTTAGGGTTAGTGTTAGTGTTAGTGTTAGTGTTAGTTTTAGTGTTAGTTTTAGGGTTAGTTTTAGGGTTAGTGTTAGTTTTAGGGTTAGTGTTAGTGTTAGTTTTAGGGTTAGTGTTAGTGTTAGGGGGTTAGTGTTAGTTTTAGGGTTAGTGTTAGTGTTAGGGGGTTAGTGTTAGTTTTAGGGTTAGTGTTAGTGTTAGTTTAAGGGTTAGTGTTAGTTTTAGGGTTAGTGTTAGTGTTAGTGTTAGTTTTAGTGTTAGTTTTAGGGTTAGTTTTAGGGTTAGTGTTAGTTTTAGTGTTAGTTTTAGGGGTTAGGGTTAGTGTTAGGGGGTTAGTGTTAGTTTTAGGGTTAGTATTAGTGTTAGGGGGTTAGTGTTAGTTTTAGGGTTAGTGTTAGTGTTAGTTTAAGGGTTAGTGTTAGTTTTAGGGTTAGTGTTAGTGTTAGTTTTAGTGTTAGTTTTAGGGTTAGTTTTAGGGTTAGTGTTAGTTTTAGTGTTAGTTTTAGGGGTTAGGGTTAGTGTTAGGGGGTTAGTGTTAGTTTTAGGGTTAGTGTTAGTTTTAGTGTTAGGGTTGGGGTTAGTGTTAGTGTTAGGGGGTTAGTGTTAGTGTTAGGGGGTTAGTGTTAGTTTTATGGTTAGTTTTAGTTTTAGTGTTAGTTTTAGGGTTAGTGTTAGTTTTAGGGTTAGTGTTAGTGTTAGGGGGTTAGTGTTAGTTTTACGGTTAGTTTTAGGGTTAGTGTTAGTTTTAGGGTTAGTGTTAGTGTTAGTGTTAGTTTTAGGATTAGTGTTAGTGTTAGGGGGTTAGTGTTAGTTTTAGTGTTAGTGTTAGGGGGTTAGTGTTAGTTTTAGGGTTAGTGTTAGTTTTAGGGTTAGTGTTAGTGTTAGGGGGTTAGTGTTAGTTTTAGTGTTAGTTTTAGGGTTAGTGTTAGTTTTAGGGTTAGTGTTAGTTTTAGGGTTATTGTTAGTGTTAGTGTTAGTTTTAGGGTTAGTGTTAGTGTTAGTTTTAGGGTTAGTGTTAGGATTAGGGTTAGTGTTAGTGCTAGGGGGTTAGTGTTAGTTTTAGTTTTAGTGTTAGTGTTAGGGGGTTAGTGTTAGGATTAGGGTTAGTGTTAGTGTTAAGGGGTTAGTGTTAGTTTTAGGGTTAGTGTTAGTGTTAGGGTTATGGTTAGTGTTAGGATTAGGGTTGGTGTTAGTGTTAGGGGGTTAGTGTTAGTTTTAGGGTTAGTGTTAGTGTTAGGATTAGGGTTAGTGTTAGTGTTAAGGGGTTAGTGTTAGTGTTAGGGGGTTAGTGTTAGTTTTAGGGTTAGTGTTAGTGTTAGTGTTAATGTTAGTTTTAGTGTTAGTGTCAGGGGGTTAGTGTTAGTGTTAGTGTTAGGGGGTTAATGTTAGTGTTAGGGGGTTAGTGTCAGTGTCAGGGGGTTAGTGTTAGTGTTAGGGGGTTAGTGTTAGTTTTAGGGTTAGTGTTAGTGTTAGTTTTAGGGTTAGTGTTAGTGTTAGTGTTAGTTTTAGTGTTAGTTTTAGGGTTAGTGCTAGTTTTAGGGTTAGTGTTAGTGTTAGGGGGTTAGTGTTAGTTTTAGTGTTAGTTTTAGGGTTAGTGTTAGTGTTAGTTTAAGGGTTAGTGTTAGTTTTAGGGTTAGTGTTAGTGTTAGGGGGTTAGTGTTAGTTTTAGGGTTAGTGTTAGTTTTAGTGTTAGTGTTAGTGTTAGTTTTAGGGTTAGTGTTAGTGTTAGTGTTAGGGGGTTAGTGTTAGTTTTAGGGTTAGTGTTAGTGTTAGTTTAAGGGTTAGTGTTAGTTTTAGGGTTAGTGTTAGTGTTAGTGTTAGTGTTAGTTTTAGTGTTAGTTTTAGGGTTAGTTTTAGGGTTAGTGTTAGTTTTAGTGTTAGTTTTAGGGGTTAGGGTTAGTGTTAGGGGGTTAGTGTTAGTTTTAGGGTTAGTGTTAGTTTTAGTGTTAGGGTTGGGGTTAGTGTTAGGGGGTTAGTGTTAGTGTTAGGGGGTTAGTGTTAGTTTTACGGTTAGTTTTAGTTTTAGTGCTAGTTTTAGGGTTAGTGTTAGTTTTAGGGTTAGTGTTAGTGTTAGGGGGTTAGTGTTAGTTTTAGGGTTAGTGTTAGTTTTAGTGTTAGGGTTAGGGTTAGTGTTAGTGTTAGGGGGTTAGTGTTAGTTTTAGTGTTAGTGTTAAGGGGTTAGTGTTAGTTTTAGGGTTAGTTTTAGGGTTAGTGTTAGTGTTAGTGTTAGTTTTAGGGTTAGTGTTAGTGTTAGGGGGTTAGTGTTAGTTTTAGGGTTAGTGTTAGTGTTAGTGTTAGTTTTAGGGTTAGTGTTAGTGTTAGGGGGTTAGTGTTAGTTTTAGTGTTAGTGTTAAGGGGTTAGTGTTAGTTTTAGGGTTAGTGTTAGTTTTAGGGTTAGTGTTAGTTTTAGGGTTATTGTTAGTGTTAGTGTTAGTTTTAGGGTTAGTGTTAGTGTTAGTTTTAGGGTTAGTGTTAGGATTAGGGTTAGTGTTAGTGCTAGGGGGTTAGTGTTAGTTTTAGTTTTAGTGTTAGTGTTAGGGGGTTAGTGTTAGGATTAGGGTTAGTGTTAGTGTTAAGGGGTTAGTGTTAGTTTTAGGGTTAGTGTTAGTGTTAGGGTTATGGTTAGTGTTAGGATTAGGGTTGGTGTTAGTGTTAGGGGGTTAGTGTTAGTTTTAGGGTTAGTGTTAGTGTTAGTTTTAGGGTTAGTGTTAGGATTAGGGTTAGTGTTAGTGCTAGGGGGTTAGTGTTAGTTTTAGTTTTAGTGTTAGTGTTAGGGGGTTAGTGTTAGGATTAGGGTTAGTGTTAGTGTTAAGGGGTTAGTGTTAGTTTTAGGGTTAGTGTTAGTGTTAGGGTTATGGTTAGTGTTAGGATTAGGGTTGGTGTTAGTGTTAGGGGGTTAGTGTTAGTTTTAGGGTTAGTGTTAGTGTTAGGATTAGGGTTAGTGTTAGTGTTAAGGGGTTAGTGTTAGTGTTAGTGGGTTAGTGTTAGTTTTAGGGTTAGTGTTAGGATTAGGGTTGGTGTTAGTGTTAGGGGGTTGGTGTTAGTGTTAGGGGGTTAGGGTTAGTGTTAGTTTTAGTGTTAGTTTTAGTGTTAGTTTTAGGGTTAGTGTTAGTGTTAGGGGGTTAGTGTTAGTGTTAGGGGGTTAGTGTTAGTTTTAGGGGGTTAGTGTTAGTTTTAGGGTTGGTGTTAGTGTTAGGGGGTTGGTGTTAGTGTTAGGGGGTTGGTGTTAGTGTTAGGGGGTTGGTGTTAGTGTTAGGGGGTTGGTGTTAGTGTTAGGGGGTTAGTGTTAGGACTAGGGTTGGTGTTAGTGTTAGGGGGTTGGTGTTAGTGTTAGGGGGTTGGTGTTAGTGTTAGGGGGTTGGTGTTAGTGTTAGGGGGTTAGTGTTAGGACTAGGGTTGGTGTTAGTGTTAGGGGGTTGGTGTTAGTGTTAGGGGGTTGGTGTTAGTGTTAGGGGGTTAGTGTTAGTTTTAGGGTTAGTGTTAGTGTTAGGGGGTTGGTGTTAGTGTTAGGGGGTTAGTGTTAGTTTTAGGGTTAGTGTTAGGATTAGGGTTGGTGTTAGTGTTAGGGGGTTAGTGTTAGTTTTAGGGTTAGTGTTAGTGTTAGGGGGTTGGTGTTAGTGTTAGGGGGTTAGTGTTAGTTTTAGGGTTAGTGTTAGGATTAGGGTTGGTGTTAGTGTTAGGGGGTTAGTGTTAGTGTTAGTTTTAGTGTTAGTTTTAGTGTTAGTTTTAGGGTTAGTGTTAGTGTTAGGGGGTTGGTGTTAGTGTTAGGGGGTTAGTGTTAGTTTTAGGGTTAGTGTTAGGATTAGGGTTGGTGTTAGTGTTAGGGGGTTAGTGTTAGTGTTAGTTTTAGTGTTAGTTTTAGTGTTAGTTTTAGGGTTAGTGTTAGTGTTAGGGGGTTAGTGTTAGTGTTAGGGGGTTAGTGTTAGTTTTAGGGTTAGTGTTAGTGTTAGGGGGTTAGTGTTAGTGTCAGTGTTAGGGTCTTTCACTCATGTGTTATTGCCTGTGAGCGTGGGGACGTTAGATCACTTCCTGACTCGTATTCGCACAAAAGACTTTTTATTCCATAATATATATTCTTTTTTTTTTTAAAAATTGATGGATTATTGATGACACAGTGTATTAGTGTGTGTGTGTGTATGTGTGTGTGTGTGTGTGTGTGTGTGTGTGTGTTAGTTTTTTGTGTTAGTGTTTGTGTGTGTATAAATGTGTGGTATTGTGTGTCAGTGTCAGTGTGTTAGTGTGTGTGTGTGTGTGTTAGAGTGTGTGTATGAAGCTCTTCAGCTAAATGAAGGTCGTTTAGTTGCTAAGTGTCTCTGACACACGAACCTCCTCAGAGTTCTGCTGCTGCTTATTGTTCCCCGTCTGCTGCCGCTGTGCCGTTACACGCCGCCGTTTTCTTTATTGCTAATTAGCGTTATTGCGGCTGCAGCGGTCCGTTCCATTAGCGCTCCGCTCCCGCTCTCTCCTCATAATGGAGCGGGCTAGCGAGCTCAGCTCGGCCAATTAGCTTTCATTTAGAGACATACTGCAAATGCCATGGCAAGACTGATTGACCCTGGGCTTTGACTCAACCCCCCCCCCCCCCCCCCCCCCACACACACACACACACCTCCTTACACTTGGTACAGTCCAATAAACCCTGATGACCAGATCTATGCCCGGTTTCCGGGGCAACGAGCGAGGTCAAAGCTGCCTGTCTGACCCGTCTAATCTGGTTGTAATCAAATGAGGAAAATAGTCAATTATGAATTATGGAGAGCGCTGACACGGTCAAGCCAGGGCACGGAGAAGAAACGCTGATGTAGGACCTTACTTTACATACTTTAAAGAGAAAAATCTGACGAGCCATTTAAAGAAAAAAGCTGAATATGGAGCTGTTGGTTTAAAGCTGGAAACAAAATAATCTGAACCAAAATCTCCGGGTTTAATGAGTTCCAGTTCTTTGGAGCTGAAAAACAAAAAGGCCACTTTTTACACTGTTCAGTGTTTAACTTTCTGCTTTAATGGAGCGATTCGGTTAAAAATATAATTCACATGATGTGGATCTGACAGAAGAGGAACTACGATTACAGTTCAGATCATATCCGGACTTTTCTCTTATTTTGTTTCACATTTTCTTCTCGACGGCCTGTGAAAAAATCTGTGATTCTCTGTAACAGCGTCTGTGACAGCAGCGCAGGTTTATATTACTGTTCTCACACGTTAGCGTTTCTATAGTAACGGCTCGTTCACAAGGACGTGTACAGCGCACGCTCCACTGATAATACATTGTTTATGCAGCGCGTGTGGAAGGAGTCTCCAGTGTCAGCGCTGTGTAACAGTCAGAGGTGAAGATGAAACTTTACATTTTCAACATCTTCATCACAGAGTTTACACTCCTCTACTGTTTCACTCTAACACTCTCAACAAGAGAGAATAGAGAGAGAGAATAGAGAGAATAGAGAGAGAGAATAGAGAGAGAGAATAGAGAGAGAGAATAGAGAGAGAATAGAGAGAGAATAGAGAGAGAGAATAGAGAGAGAGAATAGAGAGAGAGAGAATAGAGAGAAAATAAAGAGAGAATAGAGAGAGAGAGAATAGAGAGAGGGAATAGAGAGAGAATAGAGAGAGAGAATAGAGAGAGGGAATAGAGAGAGAGAATAGAGAGAGAGAATAGAGAGAGAGAATAGAGAGAGGGAATAGAGAGAGAGAATAGAGAGAGAGAATAGAGAGAGAGAATAGAGAGAGAACAGAGAGAGAGAATAGAGAGAGAGAATAGAGAGAGAGAATAGAGAGAAAATAAAGAGAGAATAGAGAGAGAGAGAATAGAGAGAGGGAATAGAGAGAGAGAATAGAGAGAGAATAGAGAGAGAGAATAGAGAGAGAATAGAGAGAGAGAATAGAGAGAGGGAATAGAGAGAGAGAATAGAGAGAGAGAATAGAGAGAGAGAATAGAGAGAGGGAATAGAGAGAGAGAATAGAGAGAGAGAATAGAGAGAGAACAGAGAGAGAGAATAGAGAGAGAGAATAGAGAGAGGGAATAGAGAGAGAGAATAGAGAGAGAGAATAGAGAGAGGGAATAGAGAGAGAATAGAGAGAGGGAATAGAGAGAGGGAATAGAGAGAGAATAGAGAGAGAGAATAGAGAGAGGGAATAGAGAGAGGGAATAGAGAGAGAATAGAGAGAGGGAATAGAGAGAGAATAGAGAGAGAATAGAGAGAGATGGTGAGGGAGCGAGTGTTTATAGCTGCTAGAACGTAAGTGAGAACAGTGTTGTTAACACCGCTTCATCACAGCACTCTGTCACTCAGTGTTTTTTTACTTTGAGTGTTTACTGGGAGTTTGATAAGGTTCCAGTTCGTATCGATTCATGCGTGAAATCCCGTTTCTCACTGATAATTTTACACAAAAAGAGTCAAATGTTTTTATATGAAAAATAATTCTGAAATCAAAACAGCAGTGAGATTTTCTCAGCTTGTGCAGTTTATTTATTTATTTGTTTACTTTCTTTCTTTCTTATGAAGTGTAGCGTTTATTCCTCACGCTCTGCTCCACGCTGAACTCTCCTCACTTCCAGCTGAACATCAGGTGTTGAGCGATGACTTGATGCCTAATGTGGTGTCAAATATTCCCACATAAACAGATCGTTTTCCGCCGAATCGGACTCGAAACAACCCCGAACGCAATTAAGCCAATTTAATCTCTTCTCTTAATCATTCATTTGTGCTGCATCGCTTTTGTTTTTTGTCAAAAAATGGATTTTTAATGCGAGTGTTTAAAATTGGAGTGTTAGATGCGCCTGAGAGATCAATGTGAAGCTTCACGCTTAAACCGCCTCCTGTTAATAAACTCGCTTTTATCTTTTGGGGATTTGGAGATGAATGTCACACACCGTCATCATCCTGCTGTCTGCCGTTTATCCGCACATTATTACGATTAAAACAGTCATTTCCAGCAACGATGCGGCGTTAAATGATCCCATTTTCTCTGTTTAAAAATAAAAAAAGTCATGCTGGGTGCAGACCAGATTTTATATCTCATTAAGTTAAAGATAAAGAAGATCAACTGGGCGTGTTGCACTGAGACGCAACACCGCTAAGTGCTTAATAAATCTGCATCCCAAATCTTCATTTATATTCAGGTATTTAAACTCCTCACGTCATTACAGTCGCAGATTCAGACTCTTTCTTTGCTGTCACTAGCTACTGTTTATGTAATAAACCATTTAAACATGAAAATAAAAGACTGATATGATGATATATGAATGAGAAGATGGTGAGAGCTGAAATAAATCTAATCTAATCTGATATGATCACGTTGGTTTAATTGGAGAAGAAGTCTTCCACGCCCGTGATTCAGCAGCACATGCAGTAGAATAGCACTTGATCCAGCGCATCGTTATTTTTCACAATGAGATAAACGTGAAGCTGGAACGTACACGTACGTGAGAACACGAACTCATCCCTCGCTCCACAGCATTAACTCTAACTATAAAGTGTTAATAAATGAAACATTGTAATCATTAATAAACTGCTGTGGTATAAGTGTCTGTAAACAGGGAGCTTTGGTTGCTAAGCAACATGACAGACGATGATTAGTGAATTCCACGACGGACAGAGTAACGGCTTTAGTGTAAAACTTTAATGATTTTAAATGTTGGTGTATTAATACAGGATCCGGTTATTGTGATGCGTTTTTACATCTGCTTCATACACGCCTCAGCCAATCCGTTTAAAACCTTTTCTTTTTCTTAGAAAGTTTCACGCCACTAATGGATCTCTCTCTCTCTCTCTCTCTCTCTCTCTCTCTCTCTCTCTCTCTCTCTCTCGTAATTTTTTCCTCCATTAGTGAAGAATGATGGAGTCCAGTTTGAGAAATATTCTTGGTTTTGTGCTGTTTTATGATAAATGATGAAATAAAAAGTTCTCAGTAGTGGACTCAGACTTTTTATGACCCATCTGTATCATCATCATCATCATCATCATCATTATGAAGAGCGCTTCCTGGTGTAATATCATCATTGTCTGTCATTATAAACTCATTCTCCAGCATCTCAATGTGGCTTTTGATTTGGTGGAGGATCTGTTCAGCCTCCCCGAGACCAGATGCATGGCCCGGGGCACTTCTCTCCGGCTCTCTCCCTTGTTACCCCGGCGTGGTGGAACAGGAAGTACAGCCTGCATGCTGAGGGCTGAAAGGCCTGTATTGATCAGAGAGTGATGGGGTAAAAGGTCACAGTTGTGCCTCGGAGGCAGGAATCCCTGGGCGAGCTCGCTCTCTCTGACTGTACTGCCCATTAAAGCCCCGAGGAACTTCATCTGCCTCGGTGTGTGCGATTCTTTTCATTCTGCTCCTCATTCCAGCGCCGAGCTGCGGCTTCTGTCAGCCTCCAGATTCTTTGATTCTTCTCCAACTGGTGGATAAAAGTGCTGAAGGTTGCCAAGTCCTTCCAAAATAAATAAAGTAAGTGAAAAAATAAAAACCCCTCAGTGCAGATGGTTCCCCGTTGAGTCGGTCTTTAGCGTGTTTGAACTTATTAAATGCGCTCCATGCTAAGCGTGTTAGCATAATGACTGGAGGCCTTATTAAGGGAGTAAGATGAGGGATTGAGTCTGCACACTTCATGATCGCGACATAATGAGAGACGGAGAGCGCTAAGATAATTCATTTTTTAAAAATTCTGACGTGATCAGTTTTATTTGCTCAGCTGTACACGTCACTGATGGAGCTGCGCTAGTTTACTGACGAGCGGTGTTCATAACGCTAAATAAACACAACAAAAACATCCGTATCCTACGCACACTCCTGAGGGGGTGTAAATTTACGTGTGAGAAGACTAAATGATGTAAACCTCGAATTGATCGACTTCAAATCATATAATCTGCATGGATTACTGCACTTTTATATCAGGAATGTTTGTTTTTATATTATTTATTTAGTTTTTTATATTTTTATTACGTTTACAGCGTTTAGACGACGCACTCATCCAGAGCCACGTATAGAAGAGCTTTGGAGACTCGATCAGAAACACGTCCTCATGCTAGTTCACTCGCTCAGGGCCTCAGAGCTCCATCCAGGGCATTTAATGACACACCCATCAATTCTGACAAAAAAATTATTTCATCATTAGGTTATTATAAAAGAAGTGGTGGTGTATAAACAGAGAACGGGTCTGTCTGTCTGTCTGTCTGTCTGTCTGTCTGTCTGCACAGAGCCGTAATCTGTAAACATACACCTCAGTTGACGGAGAATTTATTGCTTGCTTATTATTATTATTATTATTATTATTATTATTATTAATATTACCATTATATATTATGAAACATTTTTCTAAATATTAAAATAATAGAGATAAGACTCAAAATAACTTCCACTTCTGTTGTTCAGTCTTTACCCTGATCTCTCATTTCCTACTCTGTGCACTTTACCTTTTATGGAGTTTTGTGGGCGTCACTAAATGCAAATGATCTCCGTCAGGAACGCATATGTTACAGCTGATCAACATACACACACGGGTACGAATAAAATCACAGTTTCTAAAACTTCTGAACGTGTATAGTTGGTTTGGATTAGACAAACATTTACCCAACTTTACTAAAGAGTGATATATATATATATATATTTGTTTAAAAAGTAAAGTTATTTGTTACATATCAATCTTATTCAAATAACATAGTAGTAGTAGAGGTGGGCGTGGATAAATTTTGTTAGCATAGAACATGGCATCCAGAGCATTAGAGTGAAAGTTTGTGCTTGTGCCAGTATTCAGTGTCTAGAGTCTGAGACGGGGGTGAAAGTTTGACGTTTCATTCTGTAATAAATAAATGATTTATAATCATGAGCTCTGAACAGAACTAGAGATTGATATTTATTCGTGGTGAACAGAACAGAGAGATTGTTTAGACCTCCCGTGTTCCAGACGTCAGAGAAAAGACGAGACAGAAACGAAGCTAAACTGAGTAAAATCACACAGCGCTGTGTTTTCACCCTCCTTTTTTCAGACATGTCAATAGAGATAAATCATTTCCTCCAGACCTTCTATTTAATCTTTCATTCAGCTGCTGCCATGTTGGAAACACATCCACACGTCGCTGCTTTCACACGCGTACAAAACGTCTGCTGAAAAGCTTCTTTCACTCCTCTGACGTTTGTGTTATCAGTCATCAGCGTGGTCGATTCTGCTCCCTGATACCAGCACAAACATTTACCCCCGCGAGGCGACGCCGGGTTTTATGTACCAAAGAAAACACTTGCAAATAAAAACTCCTCTGAAAGAACGCTTCCCAAAAATAAAGGCTGCATGTTTTTTCCTTTTTTATTCGCCGAAGAAAGCACACATAATGCAGGAGATTGAATCTCACCGTGTTTTATTTTTATATGTTCTCACCGGATATTCACCGAGGAATAAGGTCTTATAAAATCGGAGGTTTTCTTCCTCGCTGTAAAAGAGTGCGCTGGAGGAGAGAGCTTTCATGAAAAGAAATGGAAATGTCTGGTTTTATGATCTGAAAATGTTTCATTCAGATCAATTAGTGCGCGTTTAAAATCTGGTTCCTGTCTGAGCTGAATGGTTTGTGATGAAGTCTTCTGCTAACGCGCTACACTTCAGCTCTGTTTATAACAAGAGTCAGGAGGTTGTGAGTTCAAATCCCAGTCAGAGAACCATGGCGTACGCATCTCAATCTCTTTATTGATGAAATCATTAACAAAATAACCTGCAGTGCATCTGGACAAGGCTAAACTGCTAGAAATTAGCTTTCATTACCTGTTAGCTACATTAGCTTAGGGTTAGGGCAGGGTGTCGTCTCAGCTGATGCAGTACGTTTGAGGAAACGAGACGTTATGTACATTTTACCTGAAAAATTCAGGACTCGCTGTTTGACTCGCTGCAGTTTTTATCCTCGTCTGCTGACAGTAAAGTGATGAGATGATGAGATAATTCTCGCTGGACTCATGATGACCTCACTTATTATTTCTTTTTTAAGAAGAAGAGAAATTACAGAGATTTATTCATTAGTTATTTCAGTGTGAGTGCAATAATAATCATCTTCCTCGGATTTCCATTCCCTGTTCCTTTAATTCTCATGAGGATCCATTTTCTTTACTAACACAGTTTACAACACTCGATCACTGTTTATTTATCATTTAACACTGGTTTATTACTCTTTATTTTACTGCTGCTTATTTCTCTTACTATTGTTTTCCATCTGTTTGTTACAGTTTAATGCTATTTAGTTTGTGTAGTTCTGTTTATTAATAATATTCCTATTTACGTTTAATACTGATTCAAATGGATAATTGACTCTTTCACTCCATTTTTATTTAATGATATTTATATGTGGACTTCAGTAAGATTAGTGATCGGTTTTGTAGTTGGATTTGTGTTCTATAGTCTTTATTACGTGTAGTATAGTGGAGTGGAGTGTTTATTACAGCATTATAGTGTTTATTACGTGTAGTGTTTATTATGTGTATTATAGTGTTTATTACGTGTAGTGTTTATTATGTGTATTATAGTGTTTATTTCGTGTAGTGTTTATTATGTGTATTATAGTGTTTATTTCGTGTAGTGTTTATTATGTGTATTATAGTGTTTATTTCGTGTAGTGTTTATTATGTGTATTATAGTGTTTATTACGTGTAGTGTTTATTATGTGTATTATAGTGTTTATTACGTGTAGTGTTTATTATGTGTATTATAGTGTTTATTTTGTGTAGTGTTTATTATGTGTATTATAGTGTTTATTTCGTGTAGTGTTTATTATGTGTATTATAGTGTTTATTTTGTGTAGTGTTTATTATGTGTATTATAGTGTTTATTTCGTGGAGTGTTTATTATGTGTATTATAGTGTTTATTTTGTGTAGTGTTTATTATGTGTATTATAGTGTTTATTTGTGTAGTGTTTATTACAGCATTATAGTGTTTATTTTGTGTAGTGTTTATTATGTGTATTATAGTGTTTATTTTGTGTAGTGTTTATTATGTGTATTATAGTGTTTATTTCGTGTAGTGTTTATTATGTGTATTATAGTGTTTATTACGTGTAGTGTTTATTATGTGTATTATAGTGTTTATTACGTGTAGTGTTTATTATGTGTATTATAGTGTTTATTACGTGTAGTGTTTATTATGTGTATTATAGTGTTTATTTTGTGTAGTGTTTATTATGTGTATTATAGTGTTTATTTTGTGTAGTGTTTATTATGTGTATTATAGTGTTTATTACGTGTAGTGTTTATTATGTGTATTATAGTGTTTATTATGTGTAGTGTTTATTATGTGTATTATAGTGTTTATTACGTGTAGTGTTTATTATGTGTATTATAGTGTTTATTACGTGTAGTGTTTATTACAGCATTATAGTGTTTATTATGTGTAGTGTTTATTATGTGTATTATAGTGTTTATTTCGTGTAGTGTTTATTATGTGTATTATAGTGTTTATTACGTGTAGTGTTTATTACAGCATTATAGTGTTTATTTTGTGTAGTGTTTATTATGTGTATTATAGTGTTTATTTCGTGTAGTGTTTATTATGTGTATTATAGTGTTTATTACGTGTAGTGTTTATTATGTGTATTATAGTGTTTATTTTGTGTAGTGTTTATTATGTGTATTATAGTGTTTATTTTGTGTAGTGTTTATTATGTGTATTATAGTGTTTATTTTGTGTAGTGTTTATTATGTGTATTATAGTGTTTATTTTGTGTAGTGTTTATTATGTGTATTATAGTGTTTATTTCGTGTAGTGTTTATTATGTGTATTATAGTGTTTATTACGTGTAGTGTTTATTATGTGTATTATAGTGTTTATTTTGTGTAGTGTTTATTATGTGTATTATAGTGTTTATTACGTGTAGTGTTTATTATGTGTATTATAGTGTTTATTTTGTGTAGTGTTTATTATGTGTATTATAGTGTTTATTTTGTGTAGTGTTTATTATGTGTATTATAGTGTTTATTACGTGTAGTGTTTATTATGTGTATTATAGTGTTTATTACGTGTAGTGTTTATTATGTGTATTATAGTGTTTATTTTGTGTAGTGTTTATTATGTGTATTATAGTGTTTATTACGTGTAGTGTTTATTATGTGTATTATAGTGTTTATTACGTGTAGTGTTTATTATGTGTATTATAGTGTTTATTTTGTGTAGTGTTTATTATGTGTATTATAGTGTTTATTTTGTGTAGTGTTTATTATGTGTATTATAGTGTTTATTTTGTGTAGTGTTTTTATGTGTATTATAGTGTTTATTTCGTGTAGTGTTTATTGTGTGTATTATAGTGTTTATTTTGTGTAGTGTTTATTATGTGTATTATAGTGTTTATTTTGTGTAGTGTTTATTGTGTGTATTATAGTGTTTATTTTGTGTAGTGTTTATTATGTGTATTATAGTGTTTATTTTGTGTAGTGTTTATTGTGTGTATTATAGTGTTTATTTTGTGTAGTGTTTATTGTGTGTATTATAGTGTTTATTTTGTGTAGTGTTTATTATGTGTATTATAGTGTTTATTACGTGTAGTGTTTATTATGTGTATTATAGTGTTTATTTTGTGTAGTGTTTATTGTGTGTATTATAGTGTTTATTTTGTGTAGTGTTTATTGTGTGTATTATAGTGTTTATTTTGTGTAGTGTTTATTATGTGTATTATAGTGTTTATTACGTGTAGTGTTTATTATGTGTATTATAGTGTTTATTTTGTGTAGTGTTTATTATGTGTATTATAGTGTTTTAGCTTTAGAAATAATGTAAAATTCAATTCTATAGTTTTACATGAATCTTATACCTGTTATATGAATTTAAAAAATGGTGTTAATAAAAATAATATTTTTATTTTTATATTATTATTATTATTATTATTATTATTATTATTATTATTATTATTATTATTATATTTTATGATATCATATTTAAAGTATCATATTTATAATCATATATCTGTATAATTTGCTGGATCAGTGTGTGTTTTTTTGCAGGTTCCAGTAGATGTTTGTAATGTTTTTATTAATAACTGCGCTTCATGCTGCACGTTTCTCTGCAATAGTTTTTGACCTGTTTTGACTCTGTGTGCTTTGATCAAAATAAACACTGAGTCTCTGGCTTTCTGCACCACACAAACATTATTCTACATTATAATAATCATATAATCATCCTATATTCTACTTTATAATTTGGCCACGTCACACACAATCCAGTTTCTGTTAAAAACTGTAAAAAATGCTGAGCTTCTGCCCAGAAAATCTGCAGCCCACAATTATGTCAAAACCCCCAAGGTTCAAAACTGATACAGAAATGAAAGCTTTAAACAGGTGTGAGAGTGCTGTTAAAACTTATTAAACATATGAACACAGGGGCGCCGTAAGGGGGGGGGGGGGGGGGGGGGGGGGGGGGTCTAAAGGCCCTGGTCAGACAGGAGGTTCAGCAGAACCCCTTCCTTTCCTGCATGATTCTGGTATTTAAATGGCCTCTTTGCACAATAATCTATTAAGAAGCAGGCTATACTGAACGTCCTCAGACTGGGCTGAGTGCATGTGTGTGTGTGTGTGTGTGTGTGTGTGTGTGTGTGTGTGTGTGTGTGTGTGTGTGTATGTCCTTTAGACGTTCGCGGATTATTCAGAAACGCAGCACTTCACAGTTGTGAGTGGTTACCTGCAGCAGGTGGATGGAAAGAGCTGTGCAGACAAAACCGGGATACCAAAAGAGGAAAGAAAACATGAATGAGAGGAGAGAGAAGACGGGGAAGACGACTACTCGCCCAGTTTCTCAGAAAAGAAGGTGATTCTCTGTTCTGTGATATGATTCTGAAACTAGTCCGTATGAAGCTGTTAGAATTAACATCAAATAGAAATTCAATCAGATTAAAGTCACAGAACACACTGCTATTCATTTTTTAATGGAAAACTATCACAGAATTCTCAACAACATTCCAGGCGGATATTACGATGCAGAGGGACGTTCAGATGGATTCTGGGTCGTCTAAAAAGATGAAGTAACAAGAATTAAAATTCTGTGCTCTCCTTCAGGAACTTTAATAATATTAATATTAATAATAGCATCACATTTTACTTTCTATTTCAGGACTTTATCTCCGGATTAATTTACCTGAAAATATTTAAAACTAAATTGTCACATCTTCTTTCTTTCTTTCTTTCTTTCTTTCTTTCTTTCTTTCTTTCTTTCTTTCTTTCTTTCTTTCTTTCTTTAATTATTTATATATTGGTGTGATTTTCTTCTTAACATGTAATATTTTCTGTACCGTGTTGCACAATATTTGTTAAAGAAGAAGGGATAAATACATTTTGTCTTTAAAAATATACCTTAGATTATTCTGTCCAAATGAGATATTTCTTTACTAAATAATCTTTACTAATTTATGCTAAATCTCTCTGTGGTGTTTTAGCCTCATTGCATAATGTAATAAAAACAAATTATAATATAATATAATATAATATAATATAATATAATGTAATGTAGTATAATATAGTATAGTATAGTATAGTATAGTATCACACTGAAACACGCATGCAGTGAAGCGGATGCTGGAAGTCCCTTGCTCTTCAGATAATGAGGTTCCAGCAGGAATCTAGCCCAGTGCTAGCATGCTAACACACACACACACACACACACACACACACACACACACACTGTGACAGTTCTCAGTGAAAGACAGCTTGTACCTGTTTTATATTCACTCTCTGTCTGTCTGTCTCTCTGTTTCTGTCTCACTCATTAGTGCAGGCTGCTGCCTGATACGAGACGCATAAATGAATATCTAACCCCTCTGTAGGGTCCCTACTTAGGGCTGTTCTGTCCCCTTGGCCCAGAACATGTTACAGTGCTGTCCAAGCATGGACACGGCTCTCGTACAGTCAGACATGAACACACAGAGCTGCAGGAATGGACATGTTCTTCCATTAAACAGTGAGAATTAACGAGACTGAACGATGGAAACGTCCCCACATTCTGTAACAGAGCTGTGAAGGCAGGTTAGAGTTCAGCTGCAGTACAGACCACAATCACACCACTGTCCCTGACTTAACACTACAACTGTACACTGTGTCTGTGTTAATGTCAGTGTTGGTATTAGTGTTGGTATTAGTGGTGGGAATGCTGATGTTTGGATTAATGTTATTGGTGGTGGTAAGTTTGGTTGATGGTGTTAGTGGTGTTGGTGGTGTTGGTGGTGTTAATTGTATTACTGGTGTTAATGGTGTTAGTGGTGTTAATGGTATCGGTGGTGTTAATGGCGTTGGTGGTATTGCTGGTGTTAATTGTGTTGGTGGTGTTAGTGGTGTTGGTGGTATTGGTGGTGTTAATTGTGTTGGTGGTGTTAGTGGTGTTGGTGGTGTTGGTGGTATTGGTGGTATTGGTGGTGTTAGTGGTGTTGGTGGTATTGGTGGTGTTAGTGGTGTTAATGGTGTTAGTGGTGTTGGTGGTGTTAATGGCGTTGGTGGTATTGCTGGTGTTAATTGTGTTGGTGGTGTTAGTGGTGTTGGTGGTATTGCTGGTGTTAATTGTGTTGGTGGTGTTAGTGGTGTTGGTGGTATTGGTGGTGTTAATTGTGTTGGTGGTGTTAATGGTGTTGGTGGTGTTGGTGGTATTGGTGGTATTGGTGGTGTTAGTGGTGTTGGTGGTATTGGTGGTGTTAGTGGTGTTAATGGTGTTAGTGGTGTTGGTGGTGTTAATGGTGTTGGTGGTATTGGTGGTGTTAGTGGTGTTAATGGTGTTAGTGGTGTTGGTGGTGTTAATGGTGTTAATGGTGTTGGTGGTGTTAATGGTATTAGTGGTATTAATGGTGTTGGTGGTGTTGGTGGTATTGGTGGTGTTAACGGTGTTGGTGGTGTTAACGGTGTTGTTGGTGTTAATGGTGTTGGTGGTATTGGTGGTGTTAATGGTGTTGGTGGTATTGGTGGTGTTAATGGTATTGGTGGTGTTAATGGTGTTGGTGGTGTTAATGGTGTTGGTGGTATTGGTGGTGTTAATGGTATTGGTGGTGTTAATGGTGTTGGTGTTAATGGTGTTGGTGGTATTGGTGGTGTTAATGGTGTTGGTGTTAATGGTGTTGGTGGTATTGGTGGTGTTAATGGTGTTGGTGGTGTTAATGGTGTTGGTGGTGTTAATGGTGTTGGTGGTATTGGTGGTGTTAATGGTGTTGGTGGTGTTAATGGTGTTGGTGGTGTTAATGGTGTTGGTGGTGTTAATGGTGTTGGTGGTATTGGTGATGTTAATGGTATTGGTGGTGTTAATGGTGTTGGTGGCATTAACGGTGTTAGTGTTGGTGTTGTTTCAACAATAATACTGAACACATTACAGATTGTACACACCTCCCTCTATCACTCCATCACTCTCTCAATCACTGTATATTGTCTTTTCCTCTCTATCACTGTCCTCCTGTCTCTAGTCCTCTCTCGCTCTCTCTTCATCACCCTCTCTACCATTCTACTGCTCTATCACTCTCTCTCTATCAATCAGTATATCTCCCTCTATCCCCTTGTCTCCTTTACTCTCTCTGTCTCTCCATCACTCTGTCACTGTCTTATCTCTTTATTACTCTATCTTCCTCTCTCTATCACTCTTTCCCTTTATTACTCTATCATCCTCTCGCTATCACTCTTTCCCTTTATTACTCTATCTTCCTCTCTCTATCACTCTTTCCCTTTATTACTCTATCTTCCTCTCTCTATCACTCTTTCCCTTTATTACTCTATCATCCTCTCTCTATCACTCTTTCCCTTTATTACTCTATCATCCTCTCTCTATCACTCTTTCCCTTTATTACTCTATCTTCCTCTCTCTATCACTCTTTCCCTTTATTACTCTATCATCCTCTCTCTATCACTCTTTCCCTTTATTACTCTATCATCCTCTATCACTCTTTCCCTTTATTACTCTATCATCCTCTATCACTCTTTCCCTTTATTACTCTATCACTCTTCATCAATCTTTTGATTTTCCTGATAAGTGTCTCACTCTATGTCTCCCTCTCTCATGCTATCACTCTTCATCCCTCCTTGTTTCTGTCAGTCTCATGCTCGCTATCCCCCTCCATCCCTTGATCACTCTCTATTGCTCCCTCTCTCCCTCTCTCTCTCTCTCTCCCTCTCTCTCTCCTTCTCTCCTTCTCTCTCTCTCTCTCTCTCTCTCTCTCTCTCTCTCTCTCTCTCTCTCTCTCAGTCTGTATACTTATCGTGTCATTTTTTGGAAACCCCAAATTTGCCATTATTATTATGTGTTAAACCACTCTATCTTTTTTCACCAATTCACCTTCCAACACACACACACACACACACACACACACACACACACACACACACACACACACACACACCATGCCAGCGGCCATATTTGGACAGATACACTACCTGTTAAATATCACGAGTCACACAAACGCCGCTGTGTTTACAGAAACCTGAAGCACCATGAAAGTTAAAGTGAGGTTGAGAGAATCACACACACACACACACACACACACACGCACATGCACACACACACACCCTGAGGCTACCTCACTGTACTTGCTATAATCTCTCAAACCCAAATCCCACTGAAAGCTGGTCTTATTTTTCCAGCAGGAACCCGATCTGGTCTCTTCTCTCCCTCCTTGTTGTCAGTGTAATGAGATTCAGTGAAGACGGAATTCGCCTGTAGTGTGTTTATGAAGGGAGCTTAACCTCGCTGTAGTGTTCCCTACTTAGCACCATTGTGCCCCAATGCCCCGGGCTGTGTCTGTAGATTTTATAGCAGTGCAGCTGTAATCTGTGTTCTTCTCTTTATCTCAGTGCTGATCAGCGTAAACACCGGAGACCTGAGGTTTCCACGTTTGTGATGTCAGGGAAAGAGTTGTTATTGGTATCTACTGTATATTATAAAACGACTTTATCAGGACTGGAGCTCTGTAAATATCTCAGGTTTACGGAGTGAGAGCTTGCACTAAGAACATCGTGAAAACATCTCGTTCTGACTCCTTGTGCAGGACTGAAGATCTCCGTGTTTGGAGATGTTCCTGCACTATGACCTGCCTGTACCCAAAACGTTCTGTTCTTCACCACTCGAGTGCTGGTGCCAGACGAGGATAACGAAAACAGCAACCTGGTGCCAAAGAGATCGTAAACCCGCGTACGCAAACATGACGTGAAGAATCCAATCCACGTCTCACAAGGAATTCTTCTGTGTGAACACAAACCTGTGATTATAAGCACCGCCCCCAAACGATCCCAGAACCAGTTGTGGGTGTGGCCTCGAGTGTGAAAACATCCTAAAGGTTCTGCATGAGTTGTTTATTGTATTAAATGTTTTAATAATGATGACTCTCATGTCAGAACCGTGTGGAGGAAGTATTATAAATCCTCACAATTGTTTTTTTTATTTTTTATTTTTATAATTAATAAAGCACGCTGTGTACAGAA
>NC_030423.2:30952693-30980193 GCF_001660625.3 Ictalurus punctatus
TTCATTTTTTATTTACTGCTGATCTGAATAATCTGCTTCTCAAACACATTATTACAGAAGGTGCAGAACGTTCTCTGACGCTCCTGAAGGCAATACGATACATTAAGAGCCGGGGGGTGTAAACTTTTGCACAGGATGATCGGTGTAAATTGTTATTATTTTTTCATTTGGTACTGCCCTTCAGAAGCTACAGAAGATATTTCTGAAGTTTTTAAACATCCTGTTCAAATGTTTACACCCCCCTGGCGCTTAGTGTATAGTGTAGTAGTTGTGTTCGAGTCCCGCAGTTGTCCTCAGTGTGAGAAGACTGATCTGAGCATAAGAGTTCAGTACAGCACAGCAATCCACAATAAACCACACACTAAACAACAACGTGCAGGACAGCCAGACAGGACAACACGTGAAACACGCACACACACACACACACACACACACACACACACACACAGAGCGAGAGGGAGAGAGAGAGAGAGAGAGAGAGAGAGGGAGAGAGAGAGAGAGAGAGAGAGAGAGAGAGAGAGAGTATGTAGTGAGCATCACCTGATAATCACCTGGAGAATTCAACCACACGGCAGAGAAACAGATCTGAGTGTAACACGTCCGTACATGTTTACTCGAGTAAAAGATTTAAAAGTCATTCCCATTAAAACTGCTCTCACAAATAGAATTTATAAAAAACACAAGACTACTGGAGATATTTTACACCAGACGTGTACGCCTGAGATGATCACTGAAGTGATAAACGAGAGCTTCTCAGTAAATGTGTTTTTCTGAAACTCCGCCAAACCGCACTCGTCTTTTTCGGTCCGACGTCGAGCACCAGCAGCGTCTCTGGCTGATCACATCAATACGTCCTGCTTTAATGATTATCCTAGTTCTCATAGACACAATAAAAATACAATTAATCCTGTAACTCTAGCGTGACGTTCCTCCAGACTCTGAAGACCATAAAAAGGCGTCTTGAAGAAGAAGGAAAGCTTGTTTTGATTCTGCAGGAACAACAGCACAGTGTTGTCTCACACTCACATTAAAATGATCTGTAGCGCTGAATATTGGGGGAAAGTGGACAGAAAACCATGGAGCAGTGTTTCTGAGCACCAGGAGTCACGAAAAAGAAGAAACAAAGAACTGTTTTCTGTCTCAGCTGTGTTGAAAGTGTACTGTCGAGATGGTTGACGTTCTTCACGTGCTCCTGACAGTCTGAGCATCAGAACGAGGATTCGAGCAGAAAAAAGTTTTAGTATTTTAATAGTTGAGACCTACTACACATCTCATCTCTAATATTTAAATAATGAAATTACACACATCGGTATTCAGAGCTCAGATCTAACTACTGACTTTTCAGACGCTACGTGAGAGTTATGGATTATTTATCTAAACCAGTTCATCTAAAACATCTCAGTTTGATCTTAATATTGGCTGGAGTGAGGAGCAGCGTTAAGTCCAGCGCCACCGTCTGACTGTTTGATGGAAGACTGATCACTAACGATGGATTGATTTTATCTCAAATGAATGAATTAAAAGTGTGATAAAATCCCCTACACACATTGCCCGTGTACATTTTGCTGAAGATTTGGAGTAAGTTGCTGAGTCCGGCTGTGTTCAGTGTCGAGATGCCCATCACGCTGTATTGGTGTTACAGAGCTACGAATCCTGTTCATGTGATGATGAGCAAGTGCAGAAGGAGAATGAGGCTGTATTTAATCTGCGTATCACCCACATGTGATCAGAATAAACACAGTGTTCTGTGACACAGCGAGAGGTGTGCGAGGATGAAGTCGAATCTTTTATCCAGTGGTGTTTTTGCATAGTCCACAGTGTTTACAGATACGACAGCGTTTCTGTTCACTTATCACAGATACTTAATGAAAATTCTCCTGAAGAAAAACTTGACGTTCTGTTTTGATGTTCAGAGACATGAGCGATCGACTTTCAGAGATACAGCGTCTACATTTTTATCAGTTCCTCAGAAATATTTACCAAAAACAGATCCCGCATATCAGAATTCATTACACTGCTTTTTTATAGTCTCGGTCCCAAGATTCAGCTCGCTGCAGGATTTTATTTTCACCCATCACCAATATGAAGCTCTCCACACTTCTGGAGGTGAGATATAAAACAAAAAAAAAGCTCGATTTCGGCTTCAGAGCCCAGGGATATTACACTCTTACCTGCTGCCTGGAGTGAAGTAGTGTTACTCTGACGGCTAATTACAGTTCTAACACTCCGATCTAATTACATCATTTACATCCGTTTATATCAACAAACACAATATTTATGTTTTTATATGAAAGATGTAGATTCTGGTGAGTACTCTATGTGTGTGTGTGTGTGTGTGTGTGTGTTATAGTAAAACACTGAGTGAAGTTGCTTTATGCCTCTTAAACCACAATAAACATTCTTTTTATCCTTTTCTAGTTACCGTTAATGTTCAGTAAACAAGTTAATGTCATCACTCATGTTACAGCAGCTATTCCCTCTGTTCCCTCGCCTGCCCTCTCTTTATTCTCTCCCTTCAAGGTAATACGACAAAAGATAAAATGCAGCTTGTCAAGAAGTGCATCTTCATCTGTGCTGAAGATGTCTAAACGCATAAAGTTACAGCTTTACCTCTGACTCTTACACAGCCCTGCCACTGGAGACTCCTTCCATACACGTTACATATAAACGTCTCCTTACAGATAAACGTCACCGTATAGGCATACCCTGTATGACTTTTTTTAAAATAAATAAACCTGCATTTTATTTGTCCTACATTTAAACAGATAGAGGGAATATTAATGTTGTGGTACACTGTTATAGGATACTGACATAATGACCAATGAAACATTTTATTGTATTTATTTCTTCACAACAATATTAACCAGCATGTCCATGTGTATCCTTTTTCTTTCCTCTCTTCTTTTGCTTTTTATTTCTTTTCTTCATCCCGTTTTATTCTCACAGCCACGCTGCATCCTCTGCAGCAGTACACGAGCGTGGTGAGGAGATTGTAAAGTGCCCATGATGACCACGTTGAGAGCTGTTGTGGCCATGTTTTGTTCCATGTCCCTAATATTCATCTCTGTGGCATTAAAATTAGCATGCTCCTTTAAAACCGAGCCTTTTCAAAGCAAACGAAGGTCGCGTTCGAGTCCACATTAGTCATAACTTCGATAGCGCTGTGCTCGGGTGACCCGCCATGACCTCGTGCTCACTCACATCTCTGACGAGCTTCCATGTGTTTTTACTGTTTCTGCTAATGGCCGAGAGCTTTCAGTGTGGAGAGGCGTTTAAAAAAACAACTCAGCGCTCTTCACAGCACGCAAGCAAACACGGAAAAATTACAGCCACACTAAACCCAGAGAGACGTGGAGTCCGAGACAGCAGGCCGGAGCGGACATGAGAACGTGTGGAACATCTGGGTTCTAACGTCATCCTGGTGGTTTAGTGTGTTTGATCAGTGATTAAATGAGTTAATTCAGTGCAGCACTTTGTGTAAACGGTTATTGCTGCTGTTCAGGACGGTTTAGAACTAAAAGATTTCTCAATTAAGCAGAACAAATTTATTATCCGGAACACGGAGCCGGACTCGGTGCAGGATTTTATTACAGCTGTTATCAACATTATCTAACTAACAAATACTGATCTGAAATGAACCGACTTTATCCAGTATTTAATCCATAGTTATTTAATGACACGCAATGCTTCTGTGAAATATCAAAGCCACCACGCCTCCACTGTAGCACGCTAGGTAGTTATCTTACTGAACAGTAATTAACAGTTTGGTCATTAATTATACATGAAGTAAATAAATATCTGCTTCCAGGTTGAATTAATTCATCTAAATACGCTTTTACCAAAACATAATGTAAGCAGAAACATTAGCACTGAATCGTGTTCATTTCTTCTTTATTTTCATGTGTTCTGCATTTCCTCACACTCGATGTCTGTTTCCTGATTCGATGAGCCAATGAGCCAGTTGACTGAATTAGCCAATGAGCGGTTGAGTTTCAGTGAGTCTACTGGCCAATGAGCTGTTCTGAATTCTGAGCTGAATATTTTATAAACACAGGGCGGCTGTGGATCAGGTGGTTGAGCGGGTTGTCCACTAATCGCAGGGTTGGCGGCTCGGTTCCCGGCCCACATGACTCCACATGACTCCACATGACTCCACATGACTCCACATGACTCCACATGACTCCACATGACTCCACATGACTCCACATGCCTCCACATGACTCCACATGACTCCACATGACGCCACATGACGCCACATGACTCCACATGCCTCCACATGACTCCACATGACTCCACATGACGCCACATGACGCCACATGACTCCACATGACTCCACATGACTCCACATGACTCCACATGACTCCACATGCCTCCACATGACTCCACATGACTCCACATGACTCCACATGACTCCACATGCCGAAGTGTCCTTGAGCAAGACACTGAACCCCAAGTTGCTCCCGATGGCAAGTTAGCGCCTTGCATAGCAGCTCTGCTACCACTGGTGTGTGTGAATGAGACACAGTGTAAAGCACTTTTGTAGTATCCTGTGTAAGTTTACACACCGAGGTAGTGGCCAGGTGTGGGAATGAAGGCGGGAACGAGGGAGGGAACGAGGGAGGGAACGAGGTAGGGACGGTGGAGGCCATTACTGCGAAAGTCACAAAGTATTTACACAGCGCTTTTAGTGTCTCTTTTTTCTGGCGCTGGTGAAAATTAATGAAAGCTTCACTTTGCGAATCAGGGCAGAAACAAATTTACACTTAGTAGAGTTCAATTTGTCGCCCAGCATCCGGGCTTGTTTTTCCAGGGAGAAAAAACCATTATAGTGGATTATTATGCGGCGTGCGACCTCCAGGAGTTTATGGGCCATGCAAATGGCATCGAGGCATATTTCTCTGCCTAATGGATGCCTACACATCGATGTGGTAATAATAATGATAATAATAAAAACATTTTTCCCCCTCTCAGCTAAGCCAACCTTTACCACCTTGTATATTAACTCAGCGTGAGTCACACACACACACACACACACAGCCCGGAGCGATGCGTCAGGGAAAAAGCAAAAGATCAGGATGGAAAATGGAGGCTGGAAAACAGAGACTTCTAACCTGCATAACATTACACATCATTTGCATTTTTTTAAAGCAGCAGTGAGCAGCGCTCCAAAAACCTCCCACAACGTCATAAATCACACAGCGCGAGTGTTGGGGTCAAACACCACTAAACACTCTCACATCTCACGTCTCACCTCTCATATCTCACTCTCACATCTCACTCTCACATCTCACATTTCACTCTCACATCTCACATCTCACTCTCACATCTCACATTTCACTCTCACGCTCACATCTCACTTTCACATCTCACTCTCACATCTCAAATTTCACTCTCACATCTCACTTTCACATCTCACTCTCACATCTCACATTTCACTCTCACATCTCACTCTCACATCTCACATTTCACTCTCACGCTCACATCTCACTTTCACATCTCACTCTCACATCTCACATTTCACTCTCACATCTCACTCTCACATCTCACATTTCACTCTCACGCTCACATCTCACTTTCACATCTCACTCTCACATCTCACATTTCACTCTCACTCTCACATCTCACCTTCACATCTCACTTTCACATCTCACTCTCACATCTCACTCTCACATCTCACATTTCACTCTCACATCTCACATTTCACTCTCACGCTCACATTTCACTCTCACTCTCACATCTCACTTTCACATCTCACTCTCACATCTCAAATTTCACTCTCACATCTCACTTTCACATCTCACTCTCACATCTCACATTTCACTCTCACATCTCACTCTCACATCTCACATTTCACTCTCACGCTCACATCTCACTTTCACATCTCACTCTCACATCTCACATTTCACTCTCACATCTCACTCTCACGTCTCACATTTCACTCTCACGCTCACATCTCACTTTCACATCTCACTCTCACATCTCACATTTCACTCTCACTCTCACATCTCACCTTCACATCTCACTTTCACATCTCACTCTCACATCTCACTCTCACATCTCACTCTCACATCCCACATTTCACGCTCACATCTCAGTCTCACATCTCACATTTCACTCTCACATCTCACATTTCACTCTCACATCTCAGTCTCACATCTCACTCTCACATCTGACATTTCACTCTCACATCTCAGTCTCACATCTCACTCTCACATCTGACATTTCACTCTCACATCTCACATTTCACTCTCACTTTCACATCTCACTCTCACTTCTGACATTTCACTCTCACATCTCACATCTCACTCTCACATCTCACATTTCACTCTCACTTTCACATCTCACTTTCACATCTCACTCTCACATCACACTCTCACATCTCACATTTCACTCTCATATCTCACATCTCACTCTCACATCTCACTCTCACATCTTACATTTCACTCTCACATCTCACTCTCACATCTCACTTTCACATCTCACTTTCACATCTCACTGTCACATTTCACTCTCACATCTCACATCCCACATCTCACACTCACATCTCATGCTCACATCTCATATTTCATATCTCACATCTCAATCACATCTCACACCATTTTTTCATACAACCATCCATCAGTTTGTTCATCTATCTATCCATCCACCAATTTATTCCTCCATCCATCCATCAATGTATTCACCCATTTATTTATCCATCCATTCACTCACTCATTCACAGTAACCACTCTACCCTGGTTGGACTTGCAGTGGATCGCAGCCAGAACTGGAGTTGATAGGTGCCCTATAGAGTTAATAGGGTGTCTAGTTTGGGACACGCCCACAGTGGACCATAGATGGTGTTTCTATATACTGAACAGGGAATAGTGCACTACATAGTGAACTAGTAGGGAATAAGGTGACATTTGGGACTCAGCAGTTGGCCGAGTTCAGTGCTATGTTCTGCAGCTCTCATGAGGAAAAGCCTCGACGCGGCTTATGAAAATGTCTATTAGTGTTATTTTCCCTCATTAATTCTGGCTACGTTACGGAAATTTGGTTTCGTTTATTCTGTTTAAATGGGATAAACGCGGGAGGCGTTCACATCACAATCACAATATATTTCTAATTGTAATTGACTAGTCATACACTCTGGGTGGAGAGCTTGCCTAAGAACACGGAGACATACAAGAACAATAAAAAATGAAATCATTTGAAAATGTGCAGGGAGAATGGAACAATAAAGAGGCACTTTTACTCAGCGTGGTTCTAATGACATTTTATTATTAAATGCCACTAATTTCACGTCTGATCGACACGTTAAATAAACGTGCAGAACTCAGCACAGTGTGTGTCTTCAGACTGCTGGATTTTTACACCTGTCATGTACTGTCATAAATTACTCTCTGCTTCCTTACGAGCGTGCGGCTCGGTCCATCTCAAGTTGGTTCTTTGACTATGTTACGACACAGGACTCAAGACAGGAAGTAAGCACAGGAGTACAGTCTTTATTTGCCACTTAAGTCAACACACGGGGAAGCGGGAAACAAGGTCTAAACATAAAACTTGAACTCAAGCAAAGAACTGTAAACTTAAACAGCGTGTGGAAACTCTACCACATTTAACTAACTTAAACATTTCTCCTTTAATTAGAAATGTGGCGGGAAGCACCGAACTCAGAACCAGACCTTGACATGAAACACTCCTCTAACTATGACAGGAACACATCGTTTAACTAGAACAAAAACACTCCTTTAACTTAGGCATAAATACTCATTAAACAAAGACAGAAACACTCTTAACTATGACATGGCATGAACACTCTTAACTATGACATGGCATAAACACTCTTAACTATGACATGGCATAAACACTCTTAACTATGACATGGCATAAACACTCTTAACTATGACATGGCATAAACACTCTTAACTATGACATGGCATAAACACTCTTAACAAGGCATAAACTAAGGAACAGGAAAACAGACAGAGCATGGCAACATCACAACCTGGCACCATTATTCATTCCGTCTTCTTCTCTGTTCGTCCTTTCTCCATTAGTCCTTTCTCTACTTGAATGCCACGCGGCGTGCGCAGCAACGTGAGGGGTTTAAATAACCAGTCAAATGATAAAGGATAACCTATTAGAACGAGCACATTATAAACCTGTGATTTGCAGCTGCACTTTCTGACCAATCACAATCCAACAGGCAACATGAACAGGAAGTAAAACTGATAAATAAACTAGCTCTAATATTGTACAAGCTCCACCTCAGACTTTAGGCCATGCCCCTACCTGACTGGGTCGATGGTGTAAAGTGACACCAAACTCATCACATAGTTTCAAAAGTAACTCCATGATGTCAGAAACATCTGCAGCTCCAAATCACAAGCTCTGATAAATGCTAATTGGCTCTCAGGGCAGCTCTCAGAGGCCTTTCAACATTTTAACATTTAACTTCATGGTCTAGGCGATACGAAGGTAATGATTAAATAAGTGTGAGATATAATGAACAGTTTGTCACATACACTTTATTTTAATAATGATGAATGAATGGTGGCTTATAATTCATGACCGTGCACTGAACATTATTCTGTTTCTCACATAGTTTTGTGAAGGATGTAGAAGTTTCACAGTGGGGGAAATAATGCATCCTCGGCCCTACCCCTTTATGCTCACTGGTCATTTACGCCATATCAATTTGCTTCTCATTCAAAATAAAATACATTTCAGCCCCACCCACTTTACCTTAACTCCTGCCTCCTGTGTCTGTAAATCACTAACCCGTGAGGAGTGTGGAGTGGAGATGAGTCGAGAGACAGGGATTTATAGGAAATTACTTCTGGAAGAGGGTGGAGCTTCAGGCATTGTCTTTCTTTAAAGACTTATTCCTCGTCACACTGTTTAAGATCTCAGTAAACTTCTCAGTGAACTTCTCTTCCAGACTGTGTGATAGTGTGTGTCTCCATGTCAGATTATACGATGAAGATTCCCTATCGATGAAAGAAAACACCATTTAGATGTGGATAATAACGATAAAAGATAATAACACTACGTTTTATATCCGTATGCATGTGTGGGAGACACAGGAAGCCATGTCAGGAGCAGAAGCATATCAGTCAGAGAGAGGAGGTGATGGTGTGCAGAAGCTCAGGACCCAGCAGGCGCTCCTGTAATGTGCCTGATGGAAAAGGAGCAGAGCAGGAAACTCCGCCATCGTAATGCAATTAACTGCACAAGATTGGCCACATTCTTCTTCCTGCTGTCAGAGAGCATAAAGGAGGGCTTTCATACACACACAGACACATACACACACACACAGACACACACACACACACACACACACACACACTCTATCTCTCTCTCTTTCTATGAAGAAAAGAACAGCTTTAAAATTAAACCCCCAGCTCATCAGGCATAATTCACATTTTTTAACATTCACGGTGATCTCTGAAAGATTTTTCTCTTATCTTGTGTTTGGGACAAAGAAGAACATCCAGCACACACACACACACACACACACACACACACCCACACACTCACTCACACACACACCATAAAACCCTCCTGGTCATTTATCAGTGCGATATTGCTGCGGCTTTTTTCCGAGCGCAGCGTATTTTTCGCTCTTGGAACTTCTTTCACTTATTAATGAGATCATATTCGATCCTCCTCCTCCTTCTCTTCCTCCTCCTCCTCCCACACACACACACACACACACACACACACACACACGCACACACACACTGAGCCTTTGAGGAGTTTCTCTCTTTACTAGGACTCACATATGAGATACAGAGATACACACGGGTGATAATCATTATTCAACCTGCTGGCACAAGCAATAAAATCCTTTTCTCTCTTTCCTCACTCCCCCTCCTCCCTCCCCCTCCTCCCTCCATCCGCCATCCTCCTCATTCTCCTCCTCGTTCTCCCGCTCGGAGATTTGGCTGCTTATCGGCCCGGCGGTTCTCACTGTGAGTGAAGTGTGTGATTGTTATTAACTCTGTGTGGATATCATCGAGACAAAGCTGTATCATCTCCCCGACTGGAACAGATTAAATTATATTAAAGATGAGGAGTACTGAGCACAGCGAGGTTCCACGGCACCAGAGTACCAAACTGTTCATTATTCAGGGTGCCATTATTTAAAGTGTTAGTTTAGTTAAGATGAAGTGTACATAGGGTCTCCTCAGCCCAAACGCTCTCTAAAAAATAACGGTTCCTCGAGGGGTTCTAAACGGATTCTACATGCACTGAACACACGGAGAGCAAGTGGAAATATCTCCCATGAATACATTATCACTAAACACACTGAGCGGTTTAAATGCCTTCATTACTCAAACAAAGGGAAATTCAGAGGGTAACTTTTTATTCAAACATCACATAATATTACTGCTGAAAAGAACTTTTTTACATATAGCACTCTCCTATAAATGTGGCAATTATGCAGTTTAGATCTGAAGGGATATGACATCGTATTAAAAATATTTAAAGGAATAATAAAATGAAGATAATCGCATAAATAAAGACAAATTTCACTTATCACAAGCATTTCATTATTTGAAAGAAGAAAAACGGTGTTTACAATATCAGGGGAAATAATCTACAGGCTTAAAATGAAGAATTTGTTTGATCAGAATCTAATGATGAGGAATATTCCATTAATTAAATCAATTCAAGATATCCTGACTTGTTTAGAAATCTCAGCGCAGTGTGAAAACGTTTGTACAAGTGAAGGTGCTGTTACAGGACTTCAGTTCGTTCCTCTTGCTGAATGTGTTCTCAGCTTCATAAAGGGCTTTTAGATTCGGTTATAAATACATGATGTTAATATATACCTCTAGGGTTCTACGTGTTGCCTTTCTCTCTCTTTTTTTCAAATCTACAGACATGGACAGTCTGATGGATCACTCGGGAACAGACTCATATCCACCATAACAGAGTCATATCTACCAGGGTTCCATGCCCATGGTTTTCAAATGTTACACCCTTTAGATGCTAGTTGTTGTTTGTTTTTGTTTTTTTGTAGAGTCCCTTTGATCAGCTGCTGCAGCTGTAACAGTGTAATAATGTAACGATGTAACAGTATAGCAGTGTACACATGTAGTGGTGTATATAACAATGTAACAGTGTAATAATGTAACAATGTAACAGTGTAATAATGTAACAATGTAACAGTGTAATAATGTAACAATGTAACAGTGTAATAATGTAACAATGTAACAGTGTAATAATGTAACAATGTAACAGTGTAGCAGTGTCACAATGAAACAGTGTAACAATTCAACAATATAACAATGAAACGGTGTATTACAATGTTATATTGTTACACTGTTACATTGTTACATCACTACACTGTTACAGTATTATACTGTAACAATGAAACAGTGTAATATGTAATGATGTATCCAGGTTCTATCTGGAATCTTAAAGTGTTCTTTAAATTGCCCCATGCAGGAACCTTTAGATGTCGTGTAGAACCCAATTTCCGAGTGTTTCTGTTAGAGATGATTAAATGTTAAGCCACTATAGAAAGCTAAAAAGTGCAATAATCCACAGAACCTCTGAAGATCCATTTTATTCTGAGTGTAACTTTCTCCACAAAGGAGTTCTACATGGATCCATGTCTCTAAAGGAATCTCTGGACCCTTTGTTCTAAGTGTGTGAGTATTTGTGAGAACAGTATCAGAGTATAGTGAGTCAGGAGGGGGTTCTGCTGTACACTCAGCCACACGCAAATGTCTGCAGGTCTTGGGTTTTTTTCTTAGAAAAACTTTTATAATAATAAATTCTACCAGTTTTTGAGGTTTGTTGTTGTTACAGCTCTCTGTAGCAGGTGCTCAAATATTTATGTGAGAACTCACATACACTCAGGCTGTTTTTTGTTCTATTCCCAGTTCCCTTTACATCTATATGTCTGTTATGGGTATTGGTGTTTGGACCCATCTCACAGTACATTATGAGAATTTATAAACACACTGGATGATTTCTGCAGTAATTTAAGATGAGGAGATACGCTTACAAAATACAATCAACTGTATGGCAACATTTTGCGTTTCTGATGTTTTATCTCCACATTCACACTAAATACTGACAAAGTGATATTTTCCATGTACACTGTAAAACGTTTGGGTTACGCATGTATCCTGTTCCCTGAGAAGGGAAGTTCAACGTTTGAACCCTGGATGGCTTCAACGTTGACGTGACCCACAAGCAAGACTATTACCACATAGGCCTTGCCCACTAATGCCACGGTGGCCTTACACAGTGGCTTGGCTGGCAAAGCCGGCCCCCAATTACCTGCAGTGGATGGAGAGAGGTAGCTCTCAAGCGCCTCCTCCACCTTCAGCATAGCTAAATAGCCCTGCCGTTCATTCCCCACAATGGCCGAATAATCCAACATCGTGGGGATATAAATACGGCTTATGCATGGTTTTCCCCAGAAGACTGATATTTTGTCATGCACTTCTGGAAGAAAGGGGAGTTTCTGCAGTGTGAGGGATTTATTTCACTACGGAGAAAAAAGCTCATCCAGCCTCAGTAATCACTTCAAACAGCTCTTTATATGCTGCTCTCAGTTTTTAGCACATCCTTCTGGCTCCTCGGAGTCTGAGAGGAGTTATTACTATTATTAATTATTACTTATTTTTGTGTGTGTGTGGGTTTTTTTTCCCTTTGGCTTTCCATAGCGGAAGGAGGAGTCGCGACGCGAGCTCCAAAATCCAGCGGAGAGCCGAACCCAGAAGACAGAGCAAGTGATGGAGCAGCGCTCGTCTCCGGTTCCTCTTCCAGATCCATAAGAGATCCCCTGAACCTGAGATGGCTAGCTGCCTCGGCAGCGGCCGGCCCAGAGCCGCGAGGCTCCGAAACCCAACTCGCTTTGGCTTCTGAGAAGAGCGCGAGTCACGAGCCGAGCTGCTTAATGTAGGCGTTTCCATGCGCAGCCTCTCGAGGCCGCCATCGCATGCTACACTCCTAGACACTTCACCCAGAAAGTGTGCACTATTCCCCGTGATGAAACGGGAGCAAGCCGTAACACACCTCCTGAATTCTCTCACTCGTATTTTTCTCTCTCGCTCATTCCTTTTTTTTCTTCTCTTTTTTTTAAAGGGATAGAAAAGTTCTGAGACTTTGAGAAAAGATAGCGAGGAAATGAAGCGTCTTTTTGTTTCTTTACACAAACAACAGACATGCAGTCTTTCACTGAAGATAATAAAGGCTGATGGCGCGGTTCACAGGTTCCATATTTATATCACGCGATGCACTTAATTTCCACATCACCTGATCGTGGCAGTCCTATAAATAGGCACGATTTTATACAAGCTTCACATACCGGTCACGCCCAAGAGGCGCTCCCCATAGTGTTATGCTAAACGCAACGTTGAAGTTCCCTTTGAAAGGGAACATCTCACGTGTTTAAACTTAGAAACGAAAGTTCACCTGCTGCCTTAAAAACCCCGAGTTCACTCAGCTTGAAGATAATCTCTGTTTCAACTCGAAAAGTTGCGTTTTACAATTTTTACAAATCAAGACAATGGATTACTTTAAGTCTTATTTTTGAAAACTTATAACCCTGAGTTCAAAATCCAAACCTCGTCATGACAATAGGACTTAAAGGGAAGAAATAAGTACACATAAGTTAATACACAATCGTGGTTAACAGTACAGACACGTAGCAGAGCCTTGATTTCACTAACAGCGACATGAAATTCTCTCAATTCCAGACAGAAATGTAAATATGACGCTACAAATCCAAATGATGACCAAATATATCCCATATATATATATATACATATATTGCGACAGGTCTCATGCTCTTCCTGCTCCGGACGGCTGGTGGGTGTGGCTAGGAGGCTCATCAAGAGAACGATGTCCACCTGTGCTTCCCTTTATAAAGTATTAGGCTGTGCGAGTGTGGAGAGAGCTTGCTCCCAGTTTGTGTTTGCTTTTGGCTTTTGTTTGTGTTCTACTTGCTTTTGTTATTTATTTTGAGTATTTCATTTCCTATTATTTTGATTAACATCCTTGCAGCAGACAGACATTATCAGACCGTGTTGTTCTCTTGATTTATTTTGTTTTCTATTTATATCAATAAATGTTTAGTGTTGCAACCAACTTCACTATGTCCTCCTTTCATTAATCTCAGCTTTGAGCCAGTCATGAATATATATATACACATATATATATATATATATATATATATAAAACGCTGTACAGGACACACCCACAAGAGAGAAACTACACTCGACAGTCACATGACATGAAAACGGAACACTGAGCTACAGATATTTAAAGTTAGGCATTCGCGTTTAAGCTGCATTTCTCTTCACACAACTGCAATCACAAACACAGTAACATCATGACTCCTGCTCCTCGGCCATGTTCACCAGCAGCACACACGCCGTTTAGGGGCTTAATTAGCTTCTCAAACTGAAATATGACGTGACCTACGTGAAATACGATGTAAAGGCCGGTGGTTAAGAGAGTGAACAGTGCAGAACTAATTACTCAGACGAGGCTTATACAAGGTTTTAAATTAGGCACTTCAGCTTTTTAATAATACATACAGCTCAGTAACATGGCTTTATAAAATCACAAGGACACGCTGCTTTTCAGTGCTTTGTTGCCGAAAACTGTCTGATACCGTGTTCTGTCCCTGAGTCGGCTTTGTGACTCACGGATGTGGTTTCTTACTCTGACACACTGATATCTATAAACATGGACAAGAGTCACAGAGACAAAAACACTCGCAATGAAAATCACTTTCTTCTTCAACTTCAGACTCAGGTAGGGGGCGTGGCTTAAAATCTGAAGTCTGAGTAGAGCTCATCACTCAGTGAAGATTTAATACTGAAATTACACACATCAACATTCAGAACTCAGACATAACTACCGACTTCAGCGCAATCCAGAAGTTATGTGAGAGTTACGCATGTGGGGGTGGAGTTTATCTAAAACAGGGCCGTGTCTAAGTTACACTTAAGTGCATGTTTCATGATATCAGCTTGAGTGAGGAGTGGTGTTAAGTCCAGCGCCACAATCTGACTGTTTGATGTATATCTCACTCTGAATTTCATGTTTTGGCAGTAAATACACACACACACACACACACACACACACACACACACACACACACACACACACACACTATGGAATGTCGTTCAAGGGTAATATTAAATACATGAATATAAGCATGATGGAAAACGTGTAAAGAAACAGGATGTGCTGGATCGAGTGTTGTGTAGACACTGCTGAACACACAGAACTACACACCGGTCATTTTAATAATGTGGAGCTCAGAAAATCCACTGCAAGAACTCAGACAGAACAGGGGAGGAGACTCTAACGGAACAGAAGGGTAAGGGGTGTGGCCTAAAGTCTGAATTGATACAATATAAATTTCATTTTGTGTCTCCTTGTGAAATGGGCGTGGCCACAACAGGCAGAAGATCAGTGACTTAGCATTATAGTACATTCTGTTTTCTTCAGGATGGTAAATGGAATTCTACATTTTTAATTTTTAAAGTGCTGCAGTTATACAACAGTGATAGACTGTTATAAATAGTTATAGTCAGTTATAGTTATAAATAATTATAGACAGTTATAAACGGTTATAGACAGTTAGAGTCAGTTATAAACAGTTATAAACAGTTATGAATTGTTATAGACAGTTATAAACAGTTATAGACAGTTATGAATTGTTATAGACAGTTATAAACAGTTATAGACAGTCATAGTTATAAATAATTATAGACAGTTATAAACAGTTATAAACAGTTATAAACAGTTATAAACAGTTATAGACAGTCATAGTTATAAATAATTATAGACAGTTAGAGAACATTAGAGACCTGAGACACATCCTTTATTAGCATATTCATTAGCAATTCATAACGAAAAACTATAAAGACTTCTTGCTACAGACCTTGTTTATGCTCTGCACACTGATGCTCTGTGTGGATGTGTGTGTGTGTGTGTGTGTGTGTGTGTGTGTGTCTGTTCAGGGGTTTCAGGACACTTGTATCACAAATGCAATGCTTCGAGCATCTGTCTGAGAACTGAATAAATAACACACACACACACACACACACACACACACACACACACACACACACACACACACACACACACACAGTGAGATGAAAGGCAGTGTGTATACAGAAGCGTCAGCACACACTTCATCTGTTCACTCACTGAATAAAGTGGCCTTCTTCTTTTCCACACACACCTGTCGCACAGCGCAGCGGCAAAAACTGGCCTTTTTTTAAACAGGACAAACTGTTCCAGCTGTGTGTTTATTCATATACGTGTCACAACACTTTATTCAAATCAACTTTAGTGCATAAATTATTGGGTGATATGTGAAATGTTGATGAAAAATACAGTGGAAATGTTTATGACAGGAAAAATACTGCAGTTAAGTTTGTGAACAGAATAAAAAATAGTGGCTGAAAAAAACAAGTTCCAGTGTTTACACCTGTTACACCTGAAGTTCAGGATTTAACAACATGATGTGATTTAATTTATGCAAATTTATGCAGCCATTGTCATGTACTGAATGTATTATATACAGATGAATTTAACTAACATTTAAATGAGCATTTTAGTGTTAAGTAAGTAACAAACACTCTGTGTGTGTGTGTGTGTGTGTGTGTGTGTGTGTGTGTGTGTGTGTGTGTGTGTAGGTGTTACAGTAAAATACAGTGAGAGGATGATGTGATGAAGTGAAATGACTGATTATTCTCCTCTAACAGCAGGTCCCCGAGTGTTTTATTCCTCTTACACCACAACAACTTACCAATGATTACAATTTTATTATTTATTAAAGAACAACACACTTTTGATCTGTTTGTAGTTACATTTAATGTTTATAACACAAGTGACTTCCTGTTGTGACTTACATTATAGCAGCTATAAACACTCGTTCCCTCACCATCCCTCTCTCTATTCCCTCTCTCTATTCTCTCTCTCCATTCCCTCTCTCTATTCTCTCTCTATTCTCTCTCTCTATTCTCTCTCTCTATTCCCTCTCTCTATTCTCTCTCTCTATTCTCTCTCTATTCTCTCTCTCTATTCTCTCTTGTTGAGAGTGTGAGAGTGAAACAGTAGAGGAGTGTAAACTCTGTGATGAAGATGTTGAAAATTTAAAGTTTCAGCTTCACCTCTGACTGTTACACAGCGCTGACACTGGAGACTCCTTCCGTACATGTTACATAAACACATTTCTCCTCAGAGAAAACTTCATCACATCAACGATATGTGAAATCCGTTGCCAGTGAAGCGTTTGCTGTCCTGTGAGCGAGTCGTTGCTATAGAAATGATGAGGTATTAGAGCGAGCGCATTAATATAAACCTTCGCTACTGTCAGAGCCGCTGTTCTAGAGAATTACAATAACCGTTGTGGTTTATTCGCGGTGTATCTACACTCGGGTTGTTACTCGATTAAAGGAAATAAGAGCAGTTTGTTACGCAGAACATGTTTCTGGAAGTTCTCCAGGAGAACACAGAGTATTTATCTTCTGTGCTGTTTGTTCAGACCTCCTGTTCTGTCTGTTTTATTGAATACAGTAAATCACTGTGTGTGCGTGTGTGTGTGTGTTTGTGTGTGTGTGTGTGTGTGTTTGTGTGTGTGTATGTGTCTGTGTGTATGTGTGTGTGTATGTGTCTGTGTGTATGTGTGTGTGTTTGTGTGTGTGTGTGTGTGTGTGCGTGTGTGTGTGTGCATGTGTGTGTGTGTATGTGTGTGTGTGTATGTGTGTGTGTGTGTATGTGTCTGTGTGTATGTGTGTGTATGTGTGTGTGTTTATGTGTGTGTGTGTGTGTGTGTGTGTGTGTGTGTGTGTGTGTGAGAGAGAGAGAGAGAGAGAGTTTATATTTCTGCCTGTATAAAGACCTATAACGGAGTCTAAATTTGTATTTGTGTAGCTTTAGGTATCGTTTTATATGTGCACAGGAGGAGGAATAATTAACGTGAATAAAGGGATGATGGAGAGACGTATGGATGGATCGATTGAGAGAGAGAGATGTAAATTACAAAAACACAGATGAATAGGATGTAGATAACCATGGCAACCTCTTGACTTGATAAGCAATCAGAAAAACAATAAAGCTCTTTGTAAACAAGCTCTGTAAACACACAAACACACTCTCTCTCTCTCACACACACACACACACACACACACACACACACACACACACACACACACAGGGCGTTTATTTATTCACATCACAGCCTCTGAAATATGAGTAAATGGTAAAAGAGACCTGGGCAGAAAGCAGACGAGTGAAATCAATCCCTCGTTCCTGCGGGCGTTTGTTCCTCGCTCACTTCCTCCTCCTCCACTCACACACACTTTATTCAGTGTGGCTTCTAAGCAACGTTCATCACAACACACACACACACACACACACACACACACACTGAAGTACACAGATCACTGAAGTCCCTGTGGAGCATCTTCAGAGAGGCGATCAGATTCTGTATGTTCTGAATTATGTTAATGAGTTTTCTTTCGAGAGGAATTAGAGTGGTGGTGTGTTGAAGTGCTTTACCCAGCTGATTTACCCAACAGCCAATAGCATTCGAGATAGACTATGCCACACCCCCGCCCAATCTAAGCACACCTGACAGTAGCTAAATGTGGAGAACAGGAACTTACCCAGGACAAGGTTCACTGTAGATGAAGAGACGCTGTGTGTTTTTTACATTTACATCCATGGCATTTGGCAGAAGCCCTGATACAGAGCGACCTACAGAAGTGCTCTCAAGTCTCTATCAATAAATGCCTCCTCAAATGGGTTCACTAGGTGATGGACTAAGAATACTATCAGTGTAAAAAACTCTGCTGGGAGATTATATAATAAGAAAAGCACACAGACAACACAAGACTTTCAGTTATTTAAATAATCAAGTGCTAATTTAAGTTCTTTCAGACTCAGACCTGCAGGGGCGAGTGCAGTCGTCCAGTCTCGAAATGACAGGGGACTGAACCAGCACCTGAGTGGCCTGTGTGGAGAGAAATGGGCGAATCCTTCTGATGCTGATGAAGGAGAAATCAACTCAAGTGTGTCAGAGAGCAATGAACAGATCACAAGATCCTGAAGTGGGGATGGATTTTCTGGGATGAACAGAATTTCAGGTATATAGCGGGAGAATAGAAGAGGACCAAGCACTGAGCCTTGTGAGACACCAGTGGACACATACACACACACACACACACACACACACACACACACACACACACACAACCATACACAGTACAATGTGCAGTGAAGCGCTTTTTAGAGACCGGCAATGTAAAACATCAGTTATATAAAAACATCATTTACTTACACATAAGTAGAAAAAGAAGAATATAAATATAGATGTATAAATATAGAATATAAATAAAGATAGATGGCAGAAAAAGTATGAACTGTATGTGGAGTAAAGCGCAGATATGTGCAGTTGCATGTGCAATACAATGCTGTGCAAAGATGTGGATCTCCTCCATGTCACCTGATCATTGCCAGAGGTAGGAAGCAAACCAGCGCCTTGCTGTCCCATGAATTCCAACACTCATGAGGAAGAAGAAGAGAGTCTTCTGCTGAGATGCTGAGGAGGAGGACTGATGATAGTATAGTAGCATGAAGGTAGCATGGCACTTCTCAGTGATGCTACAAGGGCAGTCTCTGTGGAATGCAACGCTATGAAGCCAGACTGGTTCGGATCTTGGAGGTTGTTCTGTAAAAGATAGAGAGACAGTTGATTGTAGACAAGGTGTTAGAGGATTTAAGAAAGAAAAGAGAGAAGTGATACGGTCAGAAGCCGCTCCAGAGTGGGTTTCTTCAGGATGGGAATACCCTTGCTCTTTTTAAGGCAGTTGGAACATGATGTTATGGAGTCATTATTGATAGTAGTGATGAAGGAGAGGCGGTGTTGTGAGACGATCTGGAGAATTGTGGAAGGAAGTGGATCCAGTGGGCAGGTGGTGGGATAGCAGGACAGGATAACCTGCAGGACATCTTCTGTTGATAGAATCGTGTGTAGTGTAAGAGACGGGTAGGAGTGAAGGTCTGGCGCAGTTTTTCAATCTTCCCATCAAAAAAGTTGGTATCAGCAGTCGGAGGATGGAGCAGGGGGAGCTGGAATTGAAGAAAAGATGTTGTGGAACTTGTGAGGATCTTGTAGAGAAGCTTCCAGCTTCTCATTGTAAAGGCGTTCTTAGCAGAAGTCACATCAGATGAGAATTTGGGCAGGAGAGCACGGTATGAGATGAGATCCGTATGGAGATGTGGTTTTCTCCACGTTCTCTCTCCTGCACTTAATCGTCTCTGATTACTGTGAGTTATGGTGTCTGGGTTTGACTCGAGGCTGTATGTCAGCATTGTCGATGGTGATGGAGAGCCTCAGGGGTGTCGGTAAAACACTCCTCCAAAAACTCATACAAACTCCGCCCTCTTCCATGTGAATAAACTCCAAACATTTATTCTCAGTTGGGATTAGTGTGCAGGAAGATGCACGGCAAAAAACACACTGATGGACTGTGTTTACTGTTAACGAGCGTCTGTTGTAGTGCAAGACACACCTCTGGGGGCGGGGCATACACACTCTTGACAGTATCTAATTGGATGAACACAGCACTATTAATGGATGAGTCATCAAAGCATTCTCAATCTTTTCACAGAATTGTCTTTTTCTCTCATTTGTTGTCTTCACTAACACATAATCCTATTACTCCATCTAAAATATGAATTATTCAGGTTGTGTGTGTGTGTGTGTGTGTGTGTGTGTGTGTGTGTGTTTCATGATACAGATCTTAGGAAAGCTCTAAAGCCTCTCGTGTTTGACCCGAGGTGTGTGACGGAGGAGTTTCACACGTCTCTGCTTCTGCAGCTGCTGAGAGATGAAGAACAGATTGCTCAGGCAGAGGAACGAGTGAAGATCTGTCCATCCTCTATGGATGAATAAACTCCCCCACTCTGCCCCTCCCCCTCCTCCTCCTCCTCGTCCCCGCCCATCACGTTAATGTGAATTTACCACACACTCGACGTGTCAGTTTAAATGTAACACTGAAAGCTTTTTATTGGATCCAATCAATCATCAACAAAACATCAAGCGGAAAAAAGAACAGGCATCGATTGGTTTCTCTGTAATGAGATCTTTATTAATGTGTTTGTGAATTGGGCTCGACCAATCAGGAGCTGCAGTTTTACATGATGGCTGTTGATTATGGCAGCGGGGCCGTGCTCGAGCGGCGGTTATGTATGGAGAGGAGGAACTGACAGGTAAGGTGTGATGATACTCACCTGTGCCGTATTACTGATACTTATGTGTCTGGGTTACTGATCAGAAGGTCGGGGGTTGAAGCCCCAGCACCGTCAACACGGAACTTTTGGGACCTTGAGCAAGGCCCTTAACCCTCTCTGCTCCAGGGGGCCGTATCATGGCTGACCCCGCACTCTGACCCCAACTTCCTAACATGCTGGGGCATGTAAAGGACATAATTTCACTGTGCTCTAATGTTTATATCACAAATAAAGACGTCTTCTTCTTCTGCAGTAATTAGGGCTTTTGAGGTTCAGTATTGAGTGTAGTGTAGTATGATGAAGTGTGTGTGATTGGAGAATCAGAATCAATCAAACTCAGCTGTAATGGAGCAGATACACACACACACACACACACACACACACACACACACACACACACACACACACACACACACAGTCATTTATGTTTATTCATGTGTCTCCCTATGTTTGTCTCCATTTAGTCTGTTATTGATCCAGTGCTTCCTGAAGTTCATCAATGCTCTTCCTCTCGCTATTAAGCCCCAGATAACACAACCTTTACAGTGTGTGTGTGTGTGTGTTTTTGTGTGTGTGTGTGTGTGTGTGTGTTGATTTAACCTCACCATGGGGAGCAGGAGAAGCTGAAAGTAAGCTAACACCCTCATTTGCTAGCAGTAATGATGTCAATGCTGAGTTCAGGAGGAGGTCTGCTTGTGTTTATCAGGAGGTTCTGCATAAACCTCAGAAGACGAAATTTAATGTAATTTAATGTAATTATAGTATAATTTTACACCAGACAACATGAAGCAAAAATAATGTTCATGTAGTAAACAAACTTAGATAACATCTGCTATGAGTTATACCTCAAAAATACATGTTCTTTCCCTGAGTTAGAACAGCAGATGAATCTCACATACACTGGAGCGGTATTTAACAGGAGATGCCATCTTAGAAAACCACAATATGTATTTTTTGTTTGTTTGTTTGGTATCACTCCATCCCACAAGCCCCACCCCTCAGCCCCGCCTCCCAAAGTATAGACAGTATTGTAGGAGGATAAAAGGACAGGATGTGGACACTAATAATGTTATCTGAAGCCTTGAATAATAGAAAACATTCGAGGTGAGACAGATTTCCATTACTTAGTGACATTATCCTTGTAGCTGCAGGCTAAACATTTGCTGCCTGATCGTTTAGTACAGTTAGAATTTGGAGGGTAAAAATAAGTTCATATCTTTCAGAGGAACTCAAATTGAAGCTGAATGTGATGCTGAAAATCATTTCACACTTAGCCAGAATTTAAGCCGGTTATTTTGACCCGAGCGGACCTGCAAGACTTATTCCATAAAAGCAACCCGTGTGCTGTGTGTGTGGAGGCGTCACGCTGTGCAGAGGCTGATGGGAAAGCGCAGACCTCCAGCCTCCTGCTAGCAAACACAAACACACACAAACACATCAAATTAACCCCGAGAGGCATCATGCTCTTCCTGTACATGCCGATTGATTTCATTTCGAGTGGGAGGAACTCAGTGACGAGTTAAAAAGATTCCCGCTGAGCACAACTAGATCTTCTTCTGATCCTAAAACTGTAAGGTGTAAAGGTGTGTGTGTGTGTGTGTGTCTTATCTTAGCTTAGATGATTAAATCATGTGGTTGAACTGAACTTTGTATGGAGAATTCTTCCAAATGAAAAACATTAGCGTTAGCACAGTTCGACATCGAGCACTGTGTGTGATAACGTCTGAAATAAAAACAGTGATTTGTAGTGCATCTGTACTTCTGTACATAATATGTTCAAGGTCAAGGTCGCTGAGTCGATCAAGAGGTCATAACCGCTGCCAGGATAACAAAAAACAAACCACACTGACACACAACAAAGGGAAAACAGCAAAATTACAATTACAAACTGAAGAGGTCACTGGGAAACAGAAGTGAAAACCTCACAGTACACACTGCAGACACTGAAGTCCAAAAACCAGCGAATAAACAATCAGCTAGCTTCTGTATGAGCCGTGAACGCACCAGCGCTGCCGAGTATCTCCAACTGCAAAGTCCGTATCAGCACCGTAATCAGGAAGTACAGTATACCGCTCTCAAGCACATGAAATGTGAAAATAAATACTGCAGTTGTGGCACAGAGCTGTGGTTCTCATGCTGGAGCCCGAGACACGTGACTGTGGATCTGGAATCAATCTGAGGAACACTGGGTATGATGTAGGAATACGCCCTGAACAGGACGACAGCTTAGTTTATAGCTGCTATAACAAAAGTGAGAACTGGAACTAACTTGTTTTACCGATGTGCCACAACATTAAATGTAACGATGTATAAAAAAGTATGAATAAACAAGTAGAACTCGGCTCAACATCCTGAGCACAGAAGCTGGATGGACACCAAAAGCAGCCGCCTCCACCACCCAAAACTCAACCTGTTTGTAAATCGCTGTGGTGTAAAAGGATTAAACACTCGGGGATGTGCTGTTATAGGAAAATAATCAACATCAGGCTGAGAACAGTATCTCTGCTTCATCTCACCACAGCAGCGGGGATTATTTTCCTGTAGCTGCATGCCCTGTTGTGTTTTATTCCTAACTTGAGGGAGTTGTTAAAGGGTTACACTGCACAGTGTAATGTTTGTTTCTTGAGGAAATAGACATGTTCTTCTCCTCCATCCGAGAAGATGATCTCTCTTCTTTATCATCCCTCAGTGCAAACTGCAATCTGATGACTTCCTCACATTCCTGACCTCATTCAAGCTACAGTGTCTCTGCGTCACAGCAACCCACAGAGGAGGCATTCAGCTGGACCTCTCGACACGATGCTGCATCACAAACACGCTCCCCGACACTCGACTTCTCACATCACATGACTGTCTTTCCTCCATCACAACCAGCATCCTTCTGTCCCCACTGTGACCTCCACTCTCTCTCCAAACCCCTTCCTGTTTCTCTCCTGGATTAAATGAAGTTGTAGAAATGCACTTTCCGTGACGGTCTCTGTCCTGAAGATCAGCTCACAACAGAACCTTCAACCCCAGGATTTCTCATTCTATCCCAGAATTCCTGATCAAGCACAGGATGGTGAGAGGAAATGACAAGGAGTCAAAAGAGTCCAGTGATCTGAACCAGTGTCACTCTTACGCTTCTTCCTCCAACAGGTAGACTTTACCAGGAGAGGGTTAACACATCCTCCACCTTCAACCACATCCTCGTTCAACCACATCCTCCACCTTCATCCACATCCTCCACCTTCATCCACATCCTCCACCCACATCCTCCACCTTCATCCACATCCTCCACCTTCATCCACATCCTCGTTCAACCACATCCTCCACCTTCATCCACATCCTCCACCTTCATCCACATCCTCCACCCACATCCTCCACCTTCATCCACATCCTCCACCTTCATCCACATCCTCCACCTTCAACCACATCCTCCACCTTCATCCACATCCTCCACCTTCATCCACATCCTCCACCTTCAACCGCATCCTCCACCTTCAACCACATCCTCCACCTTCAACCACATCCTCCACCTTCATCCACATCCTCCACCTTCATCCACATCCTCCACCTTCAACCACATCCTCCACCTTCAACCACATCCTCCACCTTCATCCACATCCTTGTTCAACCACATCCTCCACCTTCAACCACATCCTCCACCTTCATCCACATCCTCCACCTTCAACCACATCCTCCACCTTCATCCACATCCTCCACCTTCAACCACATCCTCCACCTTCATCCACATCCTCCACCTTCATCCACATCCTCCACCTTCATCCACATCCTCCACCTTCAACCACATCCTCCACCTTCATCCACATCCTCCACCTTCATCCACATCCTCCACCTTCAACCACATCCTCCACCTTCATCCACATCCTCCACCTTCATCCACATCCTCCACCTTCAACCACATCCTCCACCTTCATCCACATCCTCCACCTTCATCCACATCCTCCACCTTCAACCACGTCCTCCACCTTCAACCACATCCTCCACCTTCATCCACATCCTCCACCTTCAACCACATCCTCCACCTTCAACCACATCCTCCACCTTCATCCACATCCTCCACCTTCAACCACATCCTCCACCTTCATCCACATCCTCCACCTTCATCCACATCCTCCACCTTCAACCACATCCTCGTTCAACCACATCCTCCACCTTCATCCACATCCTCCACCTTCATCCACATCCTCCACCTTCAACCACATCCTCCACCTTCAACCACATCCTCCACCTTCATCCACATCCTCCACCTTCAACCACATCCTCCACCTTCATCCACATCCTCCACCTTCAACCACATCCTCCACCTTCATCCACATCCTCCACCTTCATCCACATCCTCCACCTTCAACCACATCCTCCACCTTCAACCACATCCTCCACCTTCATCCATATCCTCCACCTTCATCCACATCCTCCACCTTCATCCACATCCTCCACCTTCAACCACATCCTCCACCTTCATCCATATCCTCCACCTTCATCCACATCCTCCACCTTCATCCACATCCTCCACCTTCAAACACGTCCTCCACCTTCAACCACGTCCTCCACCTTCAACCACGTCCTCCACCTTCATCCATGTCCTCCACCTTCATCCACATCCTCCACCTTCAAACACATCCTCCACCTTCAATTCAATGTTCTAGTCCCTATAGAATACTACAACAGGCCAAAGACCCAAACCATCATAAACAAACTTTAGGTTACCAAAAGGGCTCTAATATACAATACAGGACTTATACACCATTAGGAATCCCCCAGCAAAACCACTGTTTAAGAGTGTGTGTATTACCTGGGTAAGAGTGCAGTGTAAACTCCAGATTATATCTAAATTAATACTAGACTAGTAGGTCCAGCCCTGTCAGGGCTTTTTGTTGTTTACCTTCATTTAGCTTCTTGATATTTGGTGCAAAGAAAAAAGTTTCTTTAAGGGCTCATTCGGTAATTAAGGGGTCTTTTATTCCAAAAGACTTCCCACCTGACTTTTCATGCCTCGGCCACTTACATTTTGGCTTATCTGAGTGGTTGAACCAGGTCAAGGTCACAGCAAGGTCAAATGCCAGAAATAGCTTTTCTTTTATAGCTTCCTTCCTATTTGAAACTGTTTAATAAATATGCCACTGAATATATTTGAACCGTCTCAACTGGTTTCATGCAATCATCAAGAACTTCCAACAAGTTGTCAGTCACACTGTGGGCTCTATCTGCAGCTTTTCCTATACTCTCTTTTTAAGAATAGAATGTAATGGTTCTAGATTTCTAGTGTTGTTTTACTTAGAACCTTCTTTAAAGGTGAGTGCCTCAGTTTGATATTGAACATTTTAGAGTTTCACCAGAGGAACAAACCAAGGAACTCTTTAGGGTATTAAAGGGAATCTTTTTTTCAATGTAGAGAAAATACCGACATTTACAGTTTAACTGTAGCAATTAAGATTTTTGACTCCTTGCCCTGGTGATTTTTTTGCCCATTGTTACAGGGACACAGGAGACACCTGGCAACTATTACAGTTTTCAGCTAAAGCAGCAGTAAGAATAAACGTGAACAAATGCTGGGAGGAAAAAGGATGCAAGACGTAGTGAAGATGCCTGACCATGTACCTCTGGTAGTGCTTACGTTCGCTTTGACTTTAGTTTATGAATTCATGCGCCTTGGTCAATAGAAAACCAGAAGGTGGGATTTAGGTCTATTTAGTCTGTAAAAACCATGGAGAAATTGTTTATTTTACTGCACTTACATCAGATTTTGCTTAGCTGTTTTTTTACTGTTGAAAAAAGTGTCATCCTGTCCACCAACTTGACATTTTTGTAGTAAAATTCAGTTTTTTTCAACCTGTCTGCTCAGATTTTCTTGTTAACAGTGTTGGCATATCTGAAGGTGAACCTGATGGACGTGCTTGACCCGCTCCTCTTCTTACTGTGCACCACCTTGTTGGAAGCTATCATCCACTTTGACAGAAATCCTGATCTTCGCTGTAGAGGAATGTCTGGAACCATCTCATCACTCAACTCAGCCCGCATGAAGGTCTGAGTCTAACTCAGCCTTTTAAAGACAAAGCTTCTGTTCTTCAAGTACTTCAGGTCCCAGAAGAGATTATCGACAAGGTGAATCTTAAATAAAACTCTCTAACACTGAAAAACACTTACAGATCGCCGTTTCAACGTCTGCGCTAACCCAAACAAACCTCGTGATTACTTACTATTGCATCATCACTACGGTGGAG
>NC_030423.2:30987693-30995193 GCF_001660625.3 Ictalurus punctatus
AGTTTACACTCCTCTACTGTTTCACTCTAACACTCTCAACAAGAGAGAATAGAGAGAGAGAATAGAGAGAATAGAGAGAGAGAATAGAGAGAGAGAATAGAGAGAGAGAATAGAGAGAGAGAACAGAGAGAGAATAGAGAGAGAGAATAGAGAGAGAATAAAGAGAGAGAATAAAGAGAGAGAGAATAGAGAGAGAGAATAAAGGGAATAGAGAGAGGGAATAAAGAGAGAGAATAGAGAGAGAGAGAATAGAGAGAGAGAATAGAGAGAGGGAAGGTGAGGGAGAAGGTGAGGGAGAAGGTGAGAATAAAGAGAATAGAGAGAATAAAGAGAATAGAGAGAGAGAACAAATAGATAGAGAGTAAAGAGAGGAAATAAAGAGAGAGAATAGAGAGAGAATAGAGAGAGAATAGAGAGAGGGAATAGAGAGAGAGAATAAAGAGAGAGAATAGAGAGAGAGAATAAAGAGAGAGAACAGAGAGAGGGAATAAAGAGAGGGAATAAAGAGAGAGAATAAAGAGAGAGAGAATAAAGAGAGAGAATAGAGAGAGAGAATAAAGAGAGAGAATAGAGAGAGAGAATAGAGAGAGAGAATAGAGAGAGAGAATAAAGAGAGAGAATAGAGAGAGAGAGAATAGAGAGAGGGAAGGTGAGGGAGAAGGTGAGGGAGAAGGTGAGGGAGAAGGTGAGGGAGAAGGGGAGGGAGATGGTGAGGGAGAAGGGGAGGGAGATGGGGAGGGAGATGGGGAGGGAGAAGGGGAGGGAGATGGGGAGGGAGATGGGGAGGGAGATGGTGAGGGAGAAGGGGAGGGAGATGGGGAGGGAGATGGGGAGGGAGAAGGGGAGGGAGATGGGGAGGGAGATGGGGAGGGAGATGGGGAGGGAGAAGGTGAGGGAGATGGGGAGGGAGAAGGGGAGGGAGAAGGGGAGGGAGATGGTGAGGGAGATGGGGAGGGAGAAGGGGAGGGAGATGGGGAGGGAGATGGTGAGGGAGAAGGTGAGGGAGATGGGGAGGGAGATGGGGAGGGAGAAGGGGAGGGAGATGGGGAGGGAGATGGTGAGGGAGAAGGGGAGGGAGAAGGTGAGGGAGATGGGGAGGGAGAAGGGGAGGGAGAAGGTGAGGGAGATGGGGAGGGAGATGGGGAGGGAGAAGGGGAGGGAGATGGTGAGGGAGATGGTGAGGGAGAAGGTGAGGGAGATGGGGAGGGAGAAGGGGAGGGAGAAGGTGAGGGAGATGGGGAGGGAGATGGGGAGGGAGAAGGTGAGGGAGATGGGGAGGGAGATGGGGAGGGAGATGGGGAGGGAGATGGGGAGGGAGAAGGGGAGGGAGATGGGGAGGGAGAAGGGGAGGGAGAAGGAGAGGGAGAAGGTGAGGGAGATGGGGAGGGAGATGGGGAGAGAGAAGGTGAGGGAGAAGGGGAGGGAGATGGGGAGGGAGAAGGTGAGGGAGATGGGGAGGGAGATGGGGAGGGAGATGGGGAGGGAGAAGGGGAGGGAGATGGTGAGGGAGATGGGGAGGGAGAAGGTGAGGGAGATGGGGAGGGAGATGGGGAGGGAGATGGGGAGGGAGAAGGTGAGGGAGAAGGGGAGGGAGAAGGTGAGGGAGATGGGGAGGGAGATGGGGAGGGAGATGGGGAGGGAGAAGGGGAGGGAGATGGGGAGGGAGAAGGAGAGGGAGATGGGGAGGGAGATGGGGAGGGAGATGGGGAGGGAGAAGGGGAGGGAGATGGGGAGGGAGAAGGAGAGGGAGAAGGTGAGGGAGAAGGTGAGGGAGAAGGTGAGGGAGATGGGGAGGGAGAAGGTGAGGGAGAAGGGGAGGGAGAAGGTGAGGGAGATGGGGAGGGAGATGGGGAGGGAGATGGGGAGGGAGAAGGGGAGGGAGATGGGGAGGGAGAAGGAGAGGGAGAAGGTGAGGGAGAAGGTGAGGGAGATGGGGAGGGAGATGGGGAGGGAGAAGGGGAGGGAGATGGGGAGGGAGAAGGGGAGGGAGATGGGGAGGGAGATGGTGAGGGAGATGGGGAGGGAGATGGTGAGGGAGATGGGGAGAGAGATGGGGAGGGAGATGGTGAGGGAGATGGGGAGAGAGAGAGTGTTTATAGCCGCTATAATGCAGTGAGATCAGGAAGTAACTCGTTTCACAGAGCATTAAATGTAAATTAAAAGGATGAAGGCATGTTGTGTTGTTTAAGAGGAATAAAACACTTCACTTCAGTATCTCTGCTTCATCGCACCACCCCAGCGTTGATTATTTTCCTGTAACAGCATGATCATAGTGTTTTATTCCTCACATTACGTCACATGCACATAAACGCAAACAGACTGACGAGCGTCCGAGTACTTTACTGATCGGCTAAAACTCCTCAATTATCCTGAAATTATCCTGAAATTATCCTGAAATTATCCCGAGCTGATTCCTGAAAAAACCCTGAGTCATATGGTATCTTCAGAGTGAGGACATGTTGCATGGTTCTTAAAGCTTCTTATTTTGTCCAACTATCTACTTCCTCTCCGCAGGAGGAAAAGGAAAATAAATGACCTAAAAACAACATTATTTAACCCCAAGGTGTGTCGAGTAAATTAGGGATTAAATAAGAGAGATTTAACTTTGTTGTGTGTAATTCATCTGAAAGGTATTTGAAGTCGTCACATGCTGTCACACTGCTGTGTTAGGGGATGTGTGTGTGTGTGTGTGTGTGTGTGTGTGTGTGTTGAATGCAGTGTACTGGATTTATTACCACAGGCTTAAATACCAGATGGTATCTTTAACAGCTGCTCGATCGATCGTGCAGAATGTCAGTCATGAAGAGCGAAGCTCTCTGTTATGGGTTTAACCTTTTAGCTCTCGGTGTCAGAGACGCGAGCACAAAGCTCTCCTGCAGCGCTCCGGCTCGCTCGCCTTCCTTTTTAAACACCATTAAAACCATTGTTAGAGTTGCAGGTTCACGTCCCGGCGTGAGCTTCACTGCTGATCGTCCACGTTGGAAATAAATCATGAGTAATATCCGTGTGTAGATGTCCATATCAGATCCCTCACTCCTGGTGCCCACGCTTCTAAAAGTAAGTGCCCCCTTTTATACACTCACATTCATCTACACTGATTTAAAACTGTTGCTTTAGTTGAATTGGTGAGATATCACACACACACACACACACACACACACACACACACACACACACACACACACACACACACACACACACACTGGGCATTATTTATACATTTTCAGTAAATTTCGGAAACGGAACTATAAATGTTCTTCATGTTCATGTTCGTATGTTGATAAACAATTAGCATAAATTACCAAGCACATTCACGATACAGCTGATTTATGTTTGGCCACGCCCACAAAACTCCATAAAAGGCAACACTCACAGAGAGCGACGACAAAACGGCGACTAAACAGTGAAAAAGCATCTCTTAAGATTTAAGCACAGTGTACTGCAGCTCCTCGACTGCCACAGACACACCCTTCCTCCTTCAGTCCTCATTCAACACCTAGTCTTCTTTATGTTCATTCATGGATTTGTGTTGTTTGGAGTACTGAAAACTACAGAGTTAAAAGTATTGGCACCCCACCATTATTATTCATTGTTTCCTGCTGCCCCTGGAATTACGGCACTGCGGCTCTTCCCGTTCTGTCTAACGGACAATAAAACCAAAATCTGTGGAATGCATGATGCAGGATGGTCGAGGTTACACCTTTATTTTGTGTCCATCACATTTTATTCATGTTTAAAATGTTTTCATTGTACAAAACTCTGTTTCAGTTTTATGGCAGTTTTCTGTTTATTTCTGGTTATCGTCTTCTCCTCAGGAAGAAACTGAACTGTTTTTTTTTTTCTCTGTGTGTAACAAAATAATTTCTTTTTATATTTCACAAAGTTATAAATAAAGCCATCCAACCGAATGTAATCTGCCAATCAGAGGTCGTTTAGGTGTAGTTAAGCCCCGCCTTCCCCTGCACACAGAACTCAGAGGAGTAAATCTATCATTTTGATTGACAGGTGAATCATCTGCCTGTGTCCCGATCGATCGTATTGATCTCCACGGTTTCTAACTGGCTGTGACATTTTACAGTAAGATGTTTTGTTATTGTGTGATTAAGACGTCGCTCCCCGATGGACGGAAATCGATTGTCGCCTCACATCTCTTCTCTTCTCCTCTGTTAGCGTCACATCTCTGCTGTGTTCTTTTACACACTCAGGTTTCTGCATGTCTAAGCCTTCAAACACATTTATTTTACATCTATTACACATGTACATTAGCAGTATGTTTTAATGCACATTAATATTACAGGTGTGTGATATGACATCATTCAGAGAATATCATGGTGTCAGGCCAACGCCCACATCCACCCAGAACTCCGTTTCCCAGAACACATCGTGGCCTACCAACTCGGGCACTTTCACAATCACGTGACTTTTAATCACACACACCGGTTCATGATCACACCTGCACCTCTATAATCAGACCCTGGACATTCAGGCAGGAAGGAACGGTCTCTGCCTGATCGTACCAAAGCGCCGCTGGTGTATAGTTTCTCTGGTTTTTGGACATTGTGCGCTACCTGGTATCTCCTGACCCTGTCTGTTTTGTAATTATGTTTTTGCCCAACGATTTCTATTTGTCTGCCTGTTTCTTCAAAATAAACTCCCTGCAGTTGCACCTGTTTCCATCTACATTACCAGACATGTGGGAATTTTCAGGAATTTTGTGTTCTGTGACTGAATGCAGGCATTATGTATATATATATATAGACAGGCAGACAGACAGACAGACAGACCGGCCCATCCTCTGTTTATACAACGCCATTTCTTTTACCATAACTGATTGATTAGTTTTATTTCTCTTAATTTATGGGTGTGTGTTGGGTTATTTTCTTTATTTTTATATTCTTTAATTAAGCCAATAAAATAAAACTGGTTTTCATCCAGTGTTCTGGATGGAGCTCTGAGTCTCTGAGCGAGTGAACTAGCATGAGGACGAGTTTCTGATTGTGGGAGACGCTTGGGCAAGATGGCGTCAGTGTGTCTGTCTGAAGCCCTCGGCTGGTGTTTGTGTTTGTTCTTTCTTCACTCTTTTGTTTGTCTACATTAAGAGTTACCGCACTTCATATTTATGATCGTGAATACCTGATTAGTATTCGGAGTCTTGTCAGTGACGTGCGCGGATGGAATTCAGAAGGACAGAGGCTGTCGGAATTTGCATTTCTGGCCCATCTTCCCCGAAACATCTGCTGTACACTGGATTGTTCAGAAGAAACGGCACAGGAAACGGGGGAAGAGAGGTGGTGTTCTGGTGAGACTCAGTCAGGAGTGGACGGCATCAGTCAGGGTTCCTCACAGGACGACGCCCTTCCTCGCAGTAAGGGGCTCATCGCTTCGTTATGTTTTTCCTGAGCATCCGGAATCGACGTTTTGCAGAACATTGAGAGCGACCTTTCGTGGAGGTGGAGGAAATTTCCATAATCTTCGAGTATTGGAGTTAGTTCCACTTCAGAGACTGCTTATTATTATCCCCTCATCTCCATCTACAGTTAATCATTTGAAGATGGCCTTAATAAACGTTAGGTCCATCTCAAATCTTCAGTAGTGTACAACTCAGGATCCCTGTCTTCTGGCTTGGGTTAAATGATTTAATGTCAATGTTTAACTCCACCTGTAATGATATCGTGGACAGTTTTGCTCCTTTTAAAATCCCAGCTGCAAAATCCAAACCACAGCCACGGCTTAATAACGATGCTCGTGATCTCCACCATGTGTGGAGGAAAGCAGAGAGGCAGTGGAAGAAAGATCAGTCGCAGGTGTCTTATGACATTTTGAAAGATGCTATGATTAAATATCAGAAGTCAGTTAAGGCTGCAAAGTTAAAATATTTCTCTGATCATATTAATAAGAATCCTAATAACCCTAAAGTATTATTTAAGATGATCGACTCGGTTTTAAATCCTGTCATAACTACAGGTCCTGATATCACTCCGTCAACATGTGAAAACCTTTTAGTGTTTTTCATAAATAAAACTGATGCTCTTAGAGCTAGTATTTCATCTTCTGACCCTGTTCCAGATGATATTACCCCGCCCCCTTTAGTACATCATTTAAGTGGATTTGCACCTGCAGTATATCATTATCTGGTTTGGTGGATTTAGTTTGCCATGTGAAGCCTACACAGCGTTCTTTGGACATCGTTCCCCTACGGCTCTTTATTCACGTATCGGAGGTGGTTGCTTTAGATTTAATGTCGATAGTGGACTGCGGATTATTGACCGGTGTTGTGCCGTACCGCTTCAAGCATGCGGTGGTACAACCCCTTTTTTAAAGTCCAATCTGGACCCACTGAATTAATTAACTATTGACTGATTTCAAAACTGTCTTTCTTATCAAGAACTTTAGAGAAGGTTGTCTATCAACAGCTCTCCACTTATTGAAATGGGAATGGCATCTTTGATAAGTTTCCGTCAGGATTCAGAGCTCAACGTAGCACAGAGTCAGCACTTCTTAAACTGTCCAAAGATTGCTGTTGGCTGTTGAAGCAGGACAGTGTGAAAATTTGGTTTTAATTGATCTGGCTGCTGCATTTGAAACTATAGTATATGAAATTCTTCTGGAGTGTTTAAGATTGTGGGCAGGGATTCAAGGAAATGTTCTCAACTGGTTCACCTCGTATCTTTCCGGAAGAACGTTTTCGGTTGAATTGGGAAATTTTTCTTCCTCTTCCATGTTAATGAAATGCGGGGTTCCAAAAGGATCTATATTGGGCCCAGTTTTATTTCTCTGTCCAATATTTGTCTAAAACATGACACATCTTACCACCTTTATGATGATGACTCAGCTTTGTTTCCCTCTAAAGGTGGGGAATATTTTGGCCTTACAATCACTTTTTGATTGCTTTAATGATGTTAAGGAGTAGATGACAGCCAACTTTCTCCACCTGAATGAATGAAAGACTGAAGTGTTTGGGTCTCCAAGTTCACCTAAATATATAATTAATAATTTAGGCCTTTTTAAATCTAAGATACAAAATCAAGCAAGGAGCCTTGGTGTTATTTTTGATGCTGAGTTACAGTTTGATATAAACTCTGTGGTTAGAGGTGGAGTCTTCCAGTTAAGGACTATTGCGAAATTGAAACCTTTTTTATCTTTTAATGATTTGGAAATTGTTATGCATGCTTTTATTACGTACAGACCGGACCACTGTAATTCATTGTATTATGGTGTTTCTCATGTCTCACTTTCACGCCTGCAGAAGGTCCAGAATGCTGCTGCTAGGCTTTTGACTGGGACTAAGTGTATTCGCATCCCTCCGCTGGCTTCCAGTGAAGTTTAGAATTCAGTACAATATTTCTCTATTTGTTTTTAAGGGTATAAATGACTTGGCACGGCGTTATATCGCTGAACTTCTTCAGAAACATACGTCCTCTAGACCATTAAGATGTTCACAGAGGTTTCGGTTAACTATTCCCAAGTCTCATCTAAAATCAAAAGGAGATGGGGCTTTCC
>NC_030423.2:31002693-31015193 GCF_001660625.3 Ictalurus punctatus
GTCTGTCTCTCTCTAGCGCTTGATCTGTCTGTCTGTCTCTCTATCTGTCTGTCTGTCTTTCTGTCTCTCTATCTATCTGTCTCTCTCTCTGTCTCTCTTTCTGTCTGTCTCTCTGTGTGTCTGTCTCTCTGTCTGTGTCCACATCTGACTGTCTCTCTGTCTGTCTCTACATCTGATTGTGTCTCTGTCTGTCTCTCTGTGTGTCTGTCTCTCTGTCTGTCTCTCTCTAGCTCTTGCTCTATCTCTCTGTCTGTCTCTCTATTTGTCTGTCTGTCTGTCTGTCTGTCTGTTTGTTTCACGCAGGATGTGTTTGTGTGTAACTGTGTAATAAATAAAGCTGTAAGCTCTGAGTAAATGAGATCCCGAGCGTTCGGTGTGTATTTGTGGTTTGTACATTACGCCGAGTTCAGACATGAAAGAAGTGTGTTTTAAAAAGTTTAGGCGAGAAACACGACCAGATCAAACACTAACGTTTGTGTTCTTTGGGATTATTCTGGATTTCTTCTTTTCCAGCACAGCAGCTAAAATAAATTCAATATAACGACGGCTGAGTGAGTTTTGAAGTAAGCAAAGGAAAGAATAAAGTGATTGGGGAAAAACACATCACAGCAGGAAGTAAATGGATAATAAAAGGTCTTCAGAGGAAATAGTGAGCGAACACAGCAGTGCTGCAATCAATCAAATTATAGAAAAAAGCTCAAATAAAGGAGAAAAATGAGGAAAAATAAAATTCTGCTTCATTTACAGACAGATCGTCTTCATTTAAAGCTGCAGCACTTCATTACAGAGTTTTCCACCAAGAGCGCCGTGAAAATTCTGACCTTCAGCAGTGTCGTGACTTTAATCAACAATAAACATTTAACAAAGAAATGATTATTCTTTAATAAATATCCTCAATTTCTGTGTAAAATGTATGTGATGAAAATGATTTAATATTGTTTATTTAGCATTTATATTTTACAGATATTTCCAACTATAAATGCACACATAATGTTTAATTATAAAGTTTATTCTCCTGTGAGTAAATAACTCCGTGAGTAAATAACTCCGTGAGTAAATAACTCCGTGAGTAAATAACTCTGTTCATTACAGTCATATGAAGGAGACAGAAGCAAGTGCAGGTTCGGTTTCATACAAAAACAATAAATCCCAAGGGTCGTGCAAAAATCCACAACGTTAAACAGGCAGAGGTCAGAGGTCAGGCAATCAGACAGATCAGACAGATCAGACAGAACAAGGCTAGGCAGAGAGATGAGGTTGTAAATGAGAACAAAGTCAACACCAGGAAAACAAACACGGGATCACAGCTTAGTCTACAGAGAACAGATCACCTGAGTGTGTAGAGAGCGTGTACTTCACTAACACACAGTGTTCGAATAGTCTCTTATACAGCATGGAGAGAGTGTGTGTGTGAGATTGCCAACAGGTGTGTGTGTGTGATTAGAACTACGGGGAAGGTCAACGTGTGTGTGTGTGTGAAAGAAATAATCAAAATAAAACATTTACATCATGGGCGTGGCATTAAACTTGTGTAACTGCGTAATTGTGTAATTGTGTAATTGTGTAGATCTGCAGCTCCACACACAGGGCACTAACATGCTCATGGTTCACTGTAAATGAATGAAGGTGAGATTAGATGAGACTAGATGAGATTAGATGAGTGATGAGTTAATGACAGTAAGAAGTGTTTATACTGAACATCTCTCTCCACAAATAAAAACACAATACTACACAAACACAGCTAATTACTATTAAGTCTAAAATTCTATTAACGTCCTTCTCTGTTTCGTGTGTGTCTGTGTGTGTGTGTGTGTGTGTGTGTGTGTGTGTGTGTGTGTGTGTGTGTGTGTAAAGGAAGCCTAAACATGCACAAAGCCACCATTTTGGATCGGAGAGATTTCCATACGAGCGAATGATAATATCGTTACACAGCTAAATGAGATGCAACATAATTATATTGGAATATGAAGAAAGATTTCAGTGTGAGCTTTCTGAATGAGGAACAGGCACTGCAGGTCATAAAGCCACATACACACACACACACACACACACACACACACACACACACACACACACACACACACACACACACACACAGATAGACAGATATAAATATAAATGGATCAGAGTGCAGCAGTAATCTCATCTCAGTGTCAGTAATATAATATTGCTGTCTAACAGGAAATCCTGGAGCAGAAGTTGGAGGAGTTTAACCCTTTACTTCCTGTTTGTATTAAATTCTTTACAAAAACAGAGAACTTAAAGATATTAAGTAAGATAAGAAAACATGGTGGATGGCACATTCTACTCATTCTGCAGGAATAATGAAAGCAGAACCTCTGAGATCCATGAACAGAATATTCACTCTGAGTAAAGTCGTGAAATAACTCCTTCATGCGTTACTTCTTTTAGTGTTTTCATTTAACTTCATGTGTTTTTTCTTGTGTTTCAGACCGAGAGAACAACACACCTTTTATCCGTTTATAGTTACATTTAATGTTCATAAAATGGGTTAGTTCCTGTTCTCGCTTACATTATAGCAGCTATAAACAATCGTTCCCTCACCATCGCTCTCTCTCTCTCTCTGTGCTCTCTCTCTCTATTCTCTCTCTCTATTCTCTCTCTCTATTCTCTCTCTTTATTCTCTCTCTCTATTCTCTCTCTCTATTCTCTCTCTATTCTCTCTCTTTATTCTCTCTCTCTATTCTCTCTTTATTCTCTCTCTCTATTTTCTCTCTTTATTCTCTCTCTCTATTCTCTCTCTCTATTCTCTCTATTCTCTCTCTCTATTCTCTCTCTTTATTCTCTCTCTCTATTCTCTCTTTATTCTCTCTCTCTATTCTCTCTCTCTATTCTCTCTCTCTATTCTCTCTCTTTATTCTCTCTCTCTATTCTCTCTTTATTCTCTCTCTCTATTTTCTCTCTTTATTCTCTCTCTCTATTCTCTCTCTTTATTCTCTCTCTCTATTCTCTCTCTATTCTCTCTATTCTCTCTCTCTATTCTCTCTTGTTGAGAGTGTTAGAGTGAAACAGTAGAGGAGTGTAAACTCTGTACTGAAGATGTTGAAAATTTAAAGTTACAGCTTCACCTCTGACTGTTACACAGCGCTGACACTGGAGACTCCTTCCTTACATGTTACATAAATACGTTTCTCCTGAGAAGGGAACGAGACATTGCGTTTAGCATAACACTATGGGAGTGCCTCTCACATCTGAAGCTTGTATAAAATCATGCATATTTATAGGCCTTGAACCGTGCCATCAGCCTCTATTATCTGAAGCAAAGACCTAATTCACAGGAATGCCCTGGTATGACAAAGCTACGCAACGTCTCGTTACCTTCTCAGAGAACAGGGTTACATGTGTAACCCAGACGTTCCCTTTCAAATGGAACTTCGACGTTGCGTTTAGCATAACACTGTGGGAATGAGAATACCCACTCTGTCATACCGAGGGTACCGGCCTGTTCAAAAAGACCCAACCCCGAGGGTCACTGCAAGACACTCGAGCCCGGGGCGGAATGAATATCCAGGCTGTAATATCGAATGAATCTGTGTGGCGTAGACCACCCTGCAGCAGCACACACATTCTGTAAGGATACCCTTTTGGACAAAGCCTTCGCGGAGGCGACCACCCTAGTGGAATGAGCCTTTATGCCCAGAGGCGTAACGAGACCACGCGCCTCATAAGCGATAGAGACTGCTTCCACTATCCAATTAGAGATGCACTGCTTTGACACAGCATCACCTCTACTGTCGCCGCCAAAGCAGACCAGCAGATGCTCCAACTTACGCCACTGGCCGGAGCGGTGAACGTAAGTACAGAGAGTCCTAACTGGACTCAGCAGGTGCATTCTCTCTTGTTTCAGTGTGGAAAATGGAGGAGGGCAGAAAGCCTGCAACACCACAGGGTGGGCAGCAGATGTAGGCACCTTAGGAATATAATCCAGCATAGGATACAGGAAGGCCTTGGCTAAACCAGGGGCAAAGTCAAGGCAGGAAGGGGCAACAGAGAGAGCTTGTAGATCTCCTATTCGCTTGAAAGGGCCAGCAGAAGAGCTACCTTTAGAGTCAGAAGCTTCTCAGAGTCTGACTCTAAGGGCTCAAATGGGGTCCCTGACAGACTTTCCAGGACCACAGAAAGGTACCTAAGCCACCTGACACCACGCATGAACCTCGAAGTTAGAGGATGTTGCCCCACAGAGTCTCCATGAACAGGGGCGTGGCTGGCTGAAATGGTGGCCACGTAAACCCTGATTGTAGAAGGAACCCACCCCGCTGAGAAACGTTCTTGTAAGAACTCCAGGACTGTAGCTATTGTGCAGTTCACTGGGTCTAGCTGACATTCCTCACACCACAAGACAAAAAGCTGCTACTTCAGTGCATACAATTTCCTTACGGATAGTGCTCTAGCACTTAACATGGTCTCTACAATCTCAGTTGTGAGACCAGAATCTATGAGCTGGTGACCATCGGGGGCCAGACCCACAGTTTCCATAGTTCTGGCCGATGGTGATAAATCAGCCCTCTGGCTTGAGACAGTAGATCCACTCTAAGGGCTTAAATGGGGCACCTGATAGACCTTCTAGGATGACAGAAAGGTCCCAGGAAAGTATGTGCATCCTAAAGATGGGCCTCAGCCACCTGACACCATGCATAAATCTCAAAGTTAGAGGATGTTGCCCCACAGAGGCTCCATCAACAGGGGTGTGGCTGGCCGAAATGGCGGCCACGTAAACCCTGATTGTAGAAGGAGCCCACCCTGCTGAGAAATGTTACTGTAAGAACTCCAGGACTGTAGCTATTGCACAGTTCACTGGGTCTATAGTGGATCCCTGCAGATGGGAATCTCCCAAGGAGTGCCATCTAGCAGGGATATTATCTCTGAGAACCATATTCCAGCTGGCCAATAAGGTGCTACTAGCAGCAGACATAGACTGTCTTGGCGAACTCTCTCTAGACCTTTTGGGAGCAGAGCGATGGGGGGAAAAGCATACAGATGTGACCTCAGCCACATGTGCACCATGGCATCCAGCCCTAATTGTGCAGGAACAGTGAGGGCGAACCACAGCGGGCCGTATGTTGTCTCGGAGGCAAACACATGCAGTCCCGCTTGGCCAAACCTCACTATATGGACTCCATCACTTGTGGATGGAGCCACCAATTCCTGGGCCTCAGCCCCTGCCTCAACAGGATGTCTGCCCCCATATTCGCAGAATGTACATTGCACTCACTGACAAGCTTTCCTTCTGCCCAGAGAAGAATTAGTTGCGCCTGCCTGAACAGGGGGCACAAGCATAAACCTCCCCGGTGGTCAATATATGAGACCATCGGTGTGTTGTCTGTAAACACATGGTGACCTGTCAATTGAGGAAGAAGGAATTTCAGCGCTAGAAATATGGCCCACATTTCTAGGCAATTTATATGCCACTCCAGGTGAGGGCTGCACCAGAGACCGTGAGCTGGACAGCTGTCTAAGACCACGCTCCAGCCCGTGAGGGAGGTGTCTGTCATTACCATCTTTAGCTAAGGAGACACCCCTAGAGTGTGACCCAAGGCTAGAAACCGGGGACACTCAAATTCTCAGAGCACGTAGGCATCGCCGCATGACACTGATTATTCTCAGAGATTTCGTCCTTGGACGAAACCCCAAATCTTGCTCCGTGTTGATAGGATTGACCCTACGCATGTTGGGGATAGAAACACCCTCATTGTAGTAGAATCCTTATAACCCCTAGAAAAGTTGTCCACTGCACTGGAGAAAGCATACTTTTCTGAGATTCAACCTGAGCCCCAACCTTTTTATGTGGGCGAGAACAATATCTCGATGTTGAACCGCCAGTTCCCTGCATCGTGCTAGAATTAACCAGTCATCCAGGTAGTTTAGTACACGGATGCCCTGGAGTCACAATGGAGCCAGAGTGAAGGTGCGAGGGGATAAAGCTAGCAATATTTCTATGTGGCAATATGCACCTTTTAGATCTATCATCACAAACCAGTCCTCAAACTGAATCTGTGGAACGATAAGTTTGGGCGTCAGCATCTTGAACCTGTATGTCCGAAGAGTACAGTTCAGATGACGCAGATCTAAAATTGGCTGCATATTCCTATTTTTTGCGGACCAGGAAATAATGGCTGTAAAAATCTCCCTCCCTCAGGGAACGGGGTACATGTTCTATGGCCCCTTTGTCCGAGAGGGATCTTACTTCCTGCACTAACGTAGGCCTCTGGTCTGTGCTGACTACTGATGTGAGCATACCTGTGAACCGGGGGGTTCGAGCTATAAACTGGACCCGGTAAGTCTTTTCTACGGTAGACAGAACCCATGGAGACACATTTGGCAATGGTTTTCACGCTGTCAGATGGTCTTTTAGTGATGTTAACTATTCCACATTCTATTGGAGGGAAAGCATCAGATTTTCGTTGCCCTGTGACAGCTCGCTGACCAGAGAACACTGAAAACTTGGGACCGCCTTGGCTAGGGGAGGCGCTACAGTAGCACTGGGGGCTAACTGCCCTAACAACCTCATGTCCCCTGATATGTCCCTCCATGGCCCCTCAGGACCGCTCTTCTTTGCCTGCTTGGCCTTTATGACCATTCTCAGATCAGACCTAGTAGCAGGCTGCGATTGTGGCCGCCCGGTTCCCCTGGCTGTCTGCGGGGGTTGGCGGGCTGCCATACTCACCTTCTGGTTCTCCCTCGCACTAGTGCTGGCCCGGGCTCCACTCATGGATGCCCGAGTGAACTCGAGACAACAGAGAAGGAACTGGCTGAATGCCGCCATATGTCGAGCTCCCTCAGCAGGTCTGCTTGGTAGGCCTGCAACACTGTCATTGTCTTTAGTGACCCACAAGCAAGACTACTACCACATCGACCTTGCCCACCAATGCCACGGTGGCCTTACACGGTGGCTTGGATGGCAAAGCTGGCCCCCTTAATTACCTGTCGTCGATAGAGAGGTAACTCGAAAACACCTCCTCCACCTTCAGCATAGCTAAATAGCCCTGCCGTTCATTCCCCACAATGGCCGAATAATCCAACATCATGGGGATATAAATACGGCTTATGCATGGTTTTCCCCAGAAGCCTGATATTTTGTCATGCACTTCTGGAAGAAAGGGGAGTTTCTGCAGTGTGAGGGATTTATTTCACTACGGAGAAAAAAGCTCATCCAGCCTTAGTAATCACTTCAAACAGCTCTTTATATGCTGCTCTCAGTTTTTAGCACATCCTTCTGGCTCCTCAGAGTCAGAGAGGAATTATTACTATTATGTGTGTGTGTGTGTGTGTGTGTGTGTGTGTGTGTCCCTTTTGGATTTCCATAGCGGAAGGAGGAGTCGCGACGCGAGCTCCAAAATCCAGCGGAGAGCCGAACCCAGAAGACAGAGCAAGTGATGGAGCAGCGCTCGTCTCCGGCTCCTCTTCCAGATCCATAAGAGATCCCCTGAACCTGAGATGGCTAGCTGCCTCGGCAGCGGCCGGCCCAGAGCCGCGAGGCTCCGAAACCCAACTCGCTTTGGCTTCTGAGAAGAGCGCGAGTCGCGAGCCGAGCTGCTTAATGTAGGCGTTTCCATGCACAGCCTCTCGAGGCCGCCATCGCATGCTACACTCCTAGACACTTCACCCAGAAAGTGTGCACTATTCCCCGTGATGAAACGGGAGCAAGCCATAACACACTTCCTGAATTCTCTCACTCATATTTTTCTCTCTCGCTCGTATTTTTCTCTCTCGCTCATTCCATTTTTTCTTCTCTTATTTTTAAAGGGATAGAAAAGTTCTGAGACTTTGAGAAAAGATAGCGAGGAAATGAAGCGTCTTTTTGTTTCTTTACACAAACAACAGACATGCAGTCTTTCACTGAAGATAATAAAGGCTGATGGCGCGGTTCACAGGTTCCATATTTATATCACGCGATGCACTTAATTTCCACATCACCTGATCGTGGCAGTCCTATAAATAGGCACGATTTTATACAAGCTTCACATACCGGTCACGCCCAAGAGGCGCTCCCCATAGTGTTATGCTAAACGCAACGTTGAAGTTCCCTTTGAAAGGGAACTTCACCACGTCAAACATTATTTTTTAATCTGTTTATTAACGTATAACGTATTAGAGCGAGGGCATTAATATAAACCTGCGCTACTGTCAGAGCCGCTGTTATAGAGAATTAATCACTAGCTTCTGACCAATCAGAATGTAGCAGCAGCGCTGAATCTTTGCCAGAAATGAATCAGATGAAAGGTTTATGATGCTAAAGCTGAAAAGTGAGAAGTGAGCAGCTGGACTAAGTTAATTTTAGCCTTTAGGACAGAAACAGAAACACACACAGCTGTTTTAATCACATTTACATAATATTAGTGCTGAGGACTGCACAATAACACACACATCACATTACAGTGCACACAACAGTAGAAGCTCAACACATCCTGAACCATGAGAATCTACACTCAGGATCTGAGTTATTCTGTTCTGTGTGAAAACATGCGCAAAAAACTTGTCCGAGTCGGAAATGGATGCAATTTATAATTTAATTAAACAGCTAGCAGATAAATCCGAAATGTGAAGCTCAAGAACAGGAACAGGTGAAAGATCAGTGAACAGTAACTCGGTAAGTCAGGTGAACGTTGCTGAGCATTACGTCCCTGCGTCCCAATCCGCACACCTTCCGTACTAAACAGCATCCGAGACGAGAATAGCGCGTCCCAAACGGTAATGTGTAGAAACCAGGATCACAAAGGTTCCCTGATGGTCTACTTTCTCCGGTAGGTTTTCGAAGTGTGGATCCGTGGACACTTTTTCAGCTAATATTATCCACAATTCTTAGCACCACGGAGGAGGAGGAGCTTTGTGACAGTTTGCTTCACATTTTAGAGAGGTGTAAATGAAATACGGAAAAATAAATCAAGGGAATGATAAATTAAACGATTACATAAGGCATAATGAATGAAGAAAAGCTGAAATGCAGTTAAGAGTGTGTTTCTCTTCCTTTACACCAAGTGTGAGTGTGTTTCTCTTCCGTGTGAGTGTGTTTCCCTTCCTTTACACCACGTGTGAGAGTGTTTCTCTTCCTTTACCCCACATGTGAGTGTGTCCCAGCACTCGCGTACTCTTTTAATACACACTCAAAAGTATATACTTTTTCTTCACAGAAAGAATAGATGTCTTAGTACACAGTGTAAGTAGGAATTGGGACGCAGGCTGTGTGTTGATAGGCCGAGGGTGTGAGATTGGGAACAGGTGTGTGTTGATAGGCCGAGGGTGTGAGATTGGGAACAGGTGTGGCTTGTTAGTATTCAGGTAAGTGTTCAGTGCTGTGGGGAGAGGTGTTGGGAATTGTAGTCCAAGGAAGCCATGTTTGTATGCCGTGGTGTGTTCTGGAAAGTGCCGTTCTCGCCGGACTCTGCCGTTAGTGCACCACTAATACATTCATTTATGGAAATAGATTTGCTCCAGCTTGAAAGGTAATTAATGGAAAGTAGATTAATTCCACTGAAGGACATGTGATACATTTGTGGAGCTCATTTTTAACAATTAAAGACAAATTTATGCCATTTTTACTTCAGTTTTCTGTGATTTTTCTGCTTTAAATCAGTTAGAGTGGTGTTTCAGTTTCACTTTTTCTTTTCAGGAAGTCTTTCTGAGGTCGGAACTCGTCACAGCTGTTGACCTGCAAAACGTCATTTAAATATTGTTCCGTCCCCCTAATTAGCATGTGATGTCACTTATATAGTTATTATTTATTACTACACCGCAGCGTCACTGCTTACACACAGTTTAGTCTCGTAATTTAACAGTGTAATACATCAGGGCTTTATTATGTTAATGAGGTGGTTTGGGACACAGCCCAGTGTCTGTGATTGGTGCTCCTTCAATGACATCATCTCACTGAAACCTTTCTTATGTTCAGTAAAGTGTGTGTCTGTGCGTGTGTGGTTCTCCTGTCAGTGTGTGTTAACTCGGCTGTCTCTCGTCTCTCCTCCTGTTTACAGTTAAACTAGAGGCGATTCTGTGAGCAGCGTTTCCTCATCTGTGGAAAATTCCATTACGCTTCTGCTGCATGATGAATAATGAACAATTTCCTGCCTGCTGTTTCTTTTTTTAAATGTTGCAAAGGCTCGAATGGAAAAAACCCAAACTCAATCACGTGGAGAAAAAAGAAAATTGTTTTAAAGAGCCTGAGAGGAGGAGCTGAAAGTCCTGGTAATGTTCCATCAATGAGAAAACAGCATCAGGAATAGAAAGACATCTCCTAGACTTCTTCACTAGCGTACGTACAAAACAGAGCATCGAGGATGGCGAGGAACATGAATCATGTCTCAAACAGCTAGATATGAATGTTTTCCTTCAGGTTTAATGGAATAAAAACATCCGATGTTCTGACACACAGCTCATCTGATCTCTGTGCTGATATTGGAATGTGACAGAAAACCAACATGTGGGCAAATTATAACTCAAATAAACATCCCTGACTTGGACATTACACTTTTACTGTGTCAGTAAACATCTCCTGCGTCGTTTTGTTTTCATTTATTTATTCATTTACAGAAAACTAATGCTAATGGAGCTAATGAGCACCCCACACACACACACACACACATGCACACACACACACACACACCGCAGTGCAACTGAACGTTTGGTAGATAAACTGTGCTGTATTACATAGTCCGTGTGTTTTACATTTTGGAGTTTCCTTGTTTGATGATTTCAGTTATTTCCAGCTTCTCCTCTCTTCTGCGTCACCAGTCCCTTAACGTCATAACTCCTTCATCATTTGCTTCTTCCTTCATTTATATTTGCATCCATGTCCTGATGCAGAGGGGAGGATTATGGGTAAGCGAGGCACGCAGAGACGGATGATGACTGTATGTCATGTGTATTTGTGGTGTTGTGTGTCAATCTGATTGGAGGTTGGAGGTTGGAGGTGTGTCCAGTGACCAGAAACGCTGTGATGAGATGATCTGTCGAGTCACACGTGATTTTACGGAGATGTGAGTGATCCTGACCCTTTCTGCTCTCCAGACCTGCTGATCCATCCTGACGCCCTACCTCTGGACGGAGCTCTCATCAACTGGAGGCTACGTTCTGCCACTGAGGACGACCCCAAGCGGTGCAGCCTGGAGATTATTGAGGACAGTGCCGCTTGAAGTACCATGAAATGGTTTTGGACCTCAATTCCTCGCTGTGGTTGCAGGGACTACGGTTGCTGTGATGGCTTTAGGTCTGCAGTTACCACATGCAGTTCTGCACTCAGGTCTCCTTTAGTGAACAGTGGACTAGTTCAACAAACAGACTTCATATTAAACCATAATGAACTTTCTTTTACCCTCACACTATCCGTCGTTCCCCAGATGAGGACGGGTTCCTTCTGAGTCCGGTTCCTCTCAAGGTTTCTTCCTCAGATCATCTCAGGGAGTTTTTCCTCACCACCGTCACCACCGTCTCGCTCAATAGGGATAAATTCACACGCTTAAAATCTCCATCCTGTGTTTATATGTTTCTGTAAAGCCGCTTTGAGACGACGTCCAGTGTTAAACACGCTACACAAATAAAACTGAACTGAATTGAATTGAGGCGAGTAATACTGTTCCAAATACATCTCACGTGCAAACAAGAACATCCCCCAAAATAAGTCCAGAATCACATCCAGGCAGGAGACGGGTTTGTGCTCCAAATCCACAAGATCGTGTTCAAGATCGTATATCACAGCTCCTCAGTCACGCATAATAGATTCACTCTGTTGTCTGGAGAACATGGTTTCAAATCCCAACTATGCTCCAGCAATCCGTGAAGCCAAGAGAGCAAAACTGGCCGTACTCTCTAGGTGGGAGGGGCATATACGGTCTCCCCTGTCAATCACAGTGACCCTAGCCAATTTCAGCAGTCTGTTAGCTCATGCATCGGGAACAGGGTAGATAGTGCTTCCTCTGAGTGAGTTACTCTGCCTGTGTCTCTGGGGAAGCGTTGAGGAGATACCAGGAGATGTTTTCATGTTTCCTCGATTCCCGTCTCCTAGCGTCCTCGTTTAGTGTTCCCAGGTTTGGACCATCGCTCCTGCTTCAGGTTTATGAACATGGATTACGCTTTTCTGGTGCTGTGTTGCATCTCTTTCCCCCGCTATGGCCGGTGATGATGTTTCCTTCCTCACTTCAAATAAACACCATGCTGAGTTCACACACCTACGTCCTGCTTCATCTATTTCTACACACACACACACACACACACACACACACACACACACACACACACACACACACACACACACCATACCATGGTTTTGTGAAACGGAAAGTTTCCAGCTTGAAGCCGGCCGGAGCTGGAGCCGTCATCTCCTGCTTTTCTGCTTAGTTAAATCCATCACTCGTTCATTTCCGTTCTTATCACCCTATAGTTCCCTCGTTCTTTGCGTTCATTCGCTGCTCTGTGTTTATTACGTTCCTGTTTGTTATTTCATTTCATTTCATTTTATTCCATAGTCCCGTAGTTTCACTGTGCCGTAG
>NC_030423.2:31020193-31032693 GCF_001660625.3 Ictalurus punctatus
GTTCTGCTAGTTCTTGTCTCTGCTCAGATGTTTCTCTTGCATTTTTTCAGTGCCACAGATCGTCTTTACCCGCTGCTGCGTGGCGTTGGTGTTGTGTTTGGGATCCTCGTCCAGCTGAACAGTGAAGTTTCTCCCAAGCTTTAGTTTTTTTTAACAGACTGAAGCAGGTTCACTTGTAATATCCCGCTGTGTTTTGCTCCATCCATTCTCCTTCAACTCTGAGAAGAAGCCCAGGTTCTGAGGATGAAACGCGTCCCCAGTGCATGATGCTGCCACCACCATGTTTCGCTGTAGGGGTTAAATGAGGTATGGCCTGCGTACTGCGTTAAGTTTGCATCACTTTGAATTTTCGCTTTGAAACTTTCACAAATACAGAATCTCGATCCTGTTTCTCACACACACACACACACCAATGGTAGCCGAGCTGCCATGCAAGACACTAACTGGCCATCAGGAGCAACTTGGGATTCAGTGTCTTGCCCATATGTCGGTATGTGGCGTCATGTGGCGTCATGTGGCGTCATGTGGCGTCATGTGGAGTCATGTGGAGTCATGTGGAGTCATGTGGAGTCATGTGGAGTCATGTGGAGTCATGTGGAGTCATGTGGAGTCATGTGGAGTCATGTAGGCCGGGAATCAAACCGCCAACCCTACGATTAGTGGACAATCTGCTCTACCACCTGAGCCACAGCCGCCCATCTTCACTTAGTCTCTCTCCTGTTTTCATATGGCTCTACTTTAGCAACAGTTCATTTCTAGCCCCGCCCACATCCAGCCCTCAACTACACAGACAGATACACAGACAAGCATGCAGAAAGACACACAGACAGACAGACTAAGACACAGACAGACAGACTGAGAGACAGACTTGATAGACTGAGAGAGAGACAGACAGACAGAGACAGACCAACAGACTGAAAGACAGACAGAGAGAGACAGACAAAGAGAGAGAACAGACTGAGAGACAGACAGAGAGAGAGAGACAGACAGACTGAGAGACAGACACAGAGAGAGACAGACATAATAGATGTTTTATATATAAAGGTTTGTGGTTGTTTTTATGAAATTGGTGATTAAGCACTCTCACTGTGAGAGGGAATGAGTGCGCACTTCAGAGGCATCAGAACAAGTGCACACTTTAACGTACACACTCTTCACTCGTTACGCCTCCACCTTCAGCAAGATCTACACAAACCTGTGTGTGAGTTACGATCCAACTGCATTTCAGCTTCATATTTTGGTTTTATGTTTCTGAAGAGATGATGTCATGTCTCATTTATTCTTAATCAAAATATTTCCATCATGAATACAGTATTCAAATCAAATATAACTTTATAATCATCTGAATCACTTCTAATGTACAAGCTCCGCCTCCAAAATCTAGACTCCGCCCCACTGTCAACGTGTGAAACAGGTGATGTTGCAATGGTGTGATGGTGTGATGGTGTGACGGTGTGTGATGGTGTGTGATGGTGTGATGGTGTGACGGTGTGTGATGGTGTGACGGTGTGTGATGGTGTGTGATGGTGTGATGGTGTGACGGTGTGTGATGGTGTGTGATGGTGTGATGGTGTGACGGTGTGTGATGGTGTGTGATGGTGTGATGGTGTGACGGTGTGTGATGGTGTGTGATGGTGTGATGGTGTGACGGTGTGTGATGGTGTGTGATGGTGTGATGATGAGATGGTGTGTGATAGTATGATGGTGTGTTGGTGTGATGGTGAGATGGTATGGTGGTGAGATGTTGTGACGGTGTGACGGTGTGATGGTGAGATGGTGTGACGGTGTGTGATGGTGTGAGAAGGTGTGATGTTGTGTGATGGTGTGATGGTATGATGGTGTGACGGTGTGTGATGGTGTGAGGGTGTGATGGTGTGACGGTGTGATGGTGTGACGGTATGTGATGGCGTGATGGTGTGATGGTGTGATGGTGTGATGGTGAGATGGTGAGATGGTGTGTGATGGTATGATGGTGCAATGTTGTGATGGTGAGATGGTGAGATGGTGTGATGGTGTGATGGTGAGATGGTGAGATGGTGTGTGATGGTGAGATGGTGTGATGGTGTGTGATGGTGTGATGGTGTGTGATGGTGTGTGATGGTGTGATGGTGTGACGATGAGATGGTGTTTGATGGTATGATGGTGTGTTGGTGAGATGGTGTGATGGTATGGTGGGAAGATGTTGTGATGGTGTGATGGTATGGTGGTGAGATGTTGTGATGGTCTGATGGTGTGTGATGGTCTGATGGTGAGATGGTGTGATGGTGTGACGGTGTGTGATGGTGAGATGGTGTGATGATGAGATAGTGTGATGGTGTGATGGTGTGAGAAGGTGTGCTGTTGTGATGGTGTGATGGTGCGTGATGGTGTGATGGTGTGACGGTGTGTGATGGTGTGTGATGGTGTGATGGTGAGATGGTGTGATGGTGTGTGATGGTGTGTGATGGTGTGACGGTGTGATGGTGAGATGGTGTGATGGTGTGTGATGGTGTGACGGTGTGATGGTGAGATGGTGTGATGGTGAGTGATGGTGTGACGGTGTGATGGTGTGTGATGGTGTGTGATGGTGAGATGGTGTGATGGTGTGTGATGGTGTGACGGTGTGTGATGGTGTGATGGTGTGTGATGGTGTGATGGTGTGTGATGGTGTGATGGTGTGACGGTGTGACGGTGTGTGATGGTGTGACGGTGTGTGATGTTGTGATGGTGTGTGATGGTCTGTGATGGTGTGATGGTGTGACGGTGTGTGATGGTGTGATGGTGTGTGATGGTGTGATGGTGTGTGATGGTGTGATGGTGTGACGGTGTGACGGTGTGTGATGGTGTGACGGTGTGTGATGTTGTGATGGTGTGTGATGGTCTGTGATGGTGTGATGGTGTGACGGTGTGTGATGGTATGATGGTGTGATGGTGTGAGATGGTGTGATGGTGTGACGGTGTGATGGTGTGTGATGGTGTGATGGTGTGTGATGGTGTGATGGTGTGTGATGGTGTGATGGTGTGATGGTGTGACGGTGTGTGATGGTGTGACGGTGTGTGATGGTGTGATGGTGTGTGATGGTGTGACGGTGTGATGGTGTGATGGTGTAATGGTGTGTGATGGTGTGACGGTGTGACGGTGTGATGGTGTGATGGTGTAATGGTGTGTGATGGTGTGACGGTGTGACGGTGTGATGGTGTGATGGTGTAATGGTGTGTGATGGTGTGACGGTGTGACGGTGTGATGGTGTGACGGTGTGATGGTGTGAGATGGTGTGATGGTGTGTGATGGTGTGACGGTGTGTGATGGTGTGTGATGGTGTGTGATGGTGTGATGGTGTGTGATGGTGTGATGGTGTGATGGTGTGTGATGGTGTGACGGTGTGACGGTGTGTGATGGTGTGATGGTCTGTGATGGTGTGATGGTGTGACGGTGTGACGGTCTGATGGTGTGACGGTGTGATGGTGTAATGGTGTGTGATGGTGTGTGATGGTGTGACGGTGTGACGGTGTGATGGTGTAATGGTGTGGTACATTAACACTGCATTGTGTCAAAACGAGTAAATTTTATGTAAATAAGCAGAGACATGAGTGAGATTTTCTTTCTCTCTCTTTGCGTTAAATCCCATTTGTCCAGCCGATAACTGATTCTGCAGATTTTACCAGCTGGTGTCAATTTAGTCTAAACAAGCTGTCTGTTGTGTGCAGTAATTTAAATGGTGGCTATAAAAAAAGAAGGAAAGAAAACACATCTCTGTCTAGCAATTTGTACACTGTCAATCTACATTTGTGTCCAAGACACAGAGAGACAGAAAGAGAGAGAGAGAGGGAGGGAAGGGGGGAGAGACAGAAATATAGAGGGATCAGGGAAGGGAAGAAACAGACTGACAGAAAGAGAGATACAGAGAAAGAGACAGAAACAGGAGAGATATGGAGAGACAGACAGACAGTAAGAAAAACAAAGATAGAGAGAGGGAGGGAGAAAGAAAGAAAGACAGAGAGAGAGAGATTATTTATCTTCCTTTCTGAAAGCTACTTAGTTGTAAGTTTCCACTCGCGCTTCATCAGTGATGTTCATGCTGAGCGATAGATTGATAGATTGATAGAGAGAGGGAGAGAGGGAGAGAGACAGACAGAGAGAAAGACAGAGAAAACAGAGAGCAATTATATCTCTTCCATTCTGAAAGCTACTTACTTGTAAGTTTCCACTCGCGCTTCATCAGTAATGTTCATTCTGAGAGAGAGAGAGAGAGAGAGAGAGAGAGAGAGAGAGAGAGAGAGAACCAAATAATCTTGTTATTGTCTATGATTCTGTTTGTTTTTCAGAATTAAAAGGCTGAGTGAGATATGTGTTAACTTTTTATTTATTTATTTATTTTCAGAGATTGGTTTGAAAGTGATGTCTGTCACTCGCAAACTTTTCTTAAAGAGCAGTGAGAAATCCAGACACATCACACAGACTCATTTACTAATAAAACGCCTAATTGAATCAATCACTTACTTGATTCCCGGAAACTCACTGATGTGATTCGCTTTTATTTCTCTTCCTTTCTGAAAGCTTCTTACTTGGAATTTTCCACTCGCTCTTTATCAGTCATGTTCATGCTGAGGTCATCGACTGCTCCAGTCTTTCTGTGTCCACTTCCAGAAACTTCATCCACAGAAGTTCAGCAGAACCTGATCAGTACACTGTGTTCATCCAATCAGGAGAGAGCTTCACTCATACATTTACTCGTTTATCTCTTACCGTTAGATTATAAACACCTGAAGAACCTTTAATTCACTGCAGAAGGTCCCGGAACCTTCATTACACATCCATAAAGAGCCTCCATTAAAAATATTACACACACACACACACACACACACACACACACACACACACACACACACACACACACACACAAGAGAACGACATCAGACAACTACTAAAAATATTTTTAAAAATTTTATTCAGCATTCTCATTATTCCCAAGTAATTCAGGCTTAGCCCCACCCACAGTCAGAGCAGAGATGGGAAGCCCCGCCTCTCAAAGTTGCATAACGAGTTCATTATTCACTCGCATCCAATACTACTGTTAATTCTGGACTGTGATTGGTCAGAAGCTGGTGATTAATTCTCTAGAACAGCGGCTCGGACAGTAGTGCAGGTTTATATTAATGCTCTCGTTCTCATACGTTATCATCTCCATAGTAACGGCTCATTCACGGGGACAATGAGGGCGGGACAGTAACAGCAAACCTGTTTATTTTATCTTAATGACACTGTCACACACACACACACACACATTTCAAACATGCGAACAGCCAATCAGATCACACGTCTGATATTAACAGCTGTTTAAAAGCTTGAAAAAAACAATGATTTTAAACTTAAATAAGAAAAAATTATCCTAAAAAGGCAGTAACGATTTTCTTTGATCTTCTGTTCCATCATAAAGCTCAGCAGTGACACACACACACACACACACACACACACACATACGCACACACACACACACACACACATATCGAACACTGTAATGATCTTCTGACTGACTGAACATGTTCGAGCAGATGGAAACGACGTGTACACAGAAGTGTGTGTGTGTGTGTGTGTGTGTGTGTGTGTGTGTGTGTGTGTGTGAGACAGCACTTCTGGTGGCATAGAAACCCTCAGGCTGTGTGTGTGAGTGTGTGACCTTAATGGCAGCAGCATATGGCTTCAGTAATCTGATTTGAAGAGATGGAGAGAGAGAGAGAGAGAGAGAGAGAGAGAGATGTGGAAGAGAGAGAGGATGGGAGGATAGATAGATTACTCCACTCCCAGGATGTGTGTAATATTCAGATGTAGGTCAGAATGAAGTTTCTCCATCAATTGAAATAAATCTGATCTCAGAAATCTAAAATAAAAAGGTATAGAATCAGCAAAAATATCAAATATAAAGTATAAAGTATAAAGTGTGTCACTGAGCGATAGAACGTGGAGGAAAAGGTATTTTCAGGCTTTACAAGCTACAGAAATTAGGAAAAGATCTCAGACGAGTCTGATTTAAACGTCTCAGCACAGAGAACTGAACTTTACTGTTAAAGGTGCTTCTTCCTTTCCATCTTCATCTGACGAGCTTTTATATATATTCTCTCAGAGAAGGAGGGGCATACTCTTCTTACCCTGTCAATCACAGCGTCATTAACCAATCGCAGGTGTCTGTGAGCTCGTGCATGCAGATGTTCCCCTGATGTGTGGTCAGTGGTGTGATGTGATGGCCTTCAGCCTCCGGGTGGGTCGCTGCAGTGTGATGGAGAGCTGCCTGATGCATGTCCAAGACTAATGGGAGGAAAACAATTCATATATAGTCCTATATAGGGAATCTAGGCACTCTTGGAACACTGCTCATCCGATCAAATTAGTAGATCAGATCTAACTATTGAATAATGTTTAACAAATCCAGTGCTGTTGAAACAAAACAAAAATGGTTACTAGCATAGATATGTGGAGCCACACAATTAGCAAGAGCAAATAGTTAAGAAGAAAGGTTACCAATGAAAACAAGTTTACTTAATCTAACGTGCTGGAGATAAAGACGGAGGATCACACACTGCTGTCTGCGGCGATATTCAGTCTAGTCAACATTCAGGATAACTGCTGAAACATGAAATAGGCTAATGCATGTCACGCTTCCTTTTCTTTCACTTTATCAACGAAATGAAATGACTCTAATTTATAAAAAATAACACACACCTGTCCTGGTCATGAGGAGTCGTCACTGCTGTAATTCCCTGCTGAAAAAAACAAACAAACAAACAAAAATGGGTTCCACTACACCTACCATTACAAACCATCAGCTAACCATTAAAACCATTACCGTTACCGTATTGGTGCTTAATGCTATCCACTAGACATCAATAAAAGCCATACAATTATCAGTAGAGACCCACAGGGACCATTACAGTTTCTGTTAAAACCAGTAGAATTCCCATTATAACCATTAAAACCATTATAAATTCTATGAGGGTTTAAATAGATTTTTTTTTTTTTTTCCAGCAGTTTGGATTAACAATAAAATGTGATTTGAACAATAACAGTTTAATGATGATGGAAGGTGGCTGTTTATTTACTGTCTATTTACTTTTTATTTACTGTTTGTTTACTGTCTATTTACTTTTTATTTACTGTTTGTTTACTGTTTATTTACTGTTTGTTTACTGTTTGTTTACAGGAATTTTACACAGGAAAAGTGCAGCTTTTTAATTGCTATTAAAAATAATATTGCTGATCTTTTCATCGGTAATACTCCTCCTGGGTGAGCCAGTGAGGTTGCTGAGAGTGTGTTGTTGTTGTTGCAGGTCAGGGGCTGGCGAGGCCTGGGTTAGAGTGCGTACGGGGAAGCGTGTGTGCGATGCACTCGGTGTTTCAGTGTGAGAAGGCAGAAGAGCAGATCCTCTCCTTTAACGGCTAACGTGGCATTTTCCATTGCTTTCAATTCCTTGCATTTTTTCATTTGTATGTGCCGCTCCTTTACACAGCAGGAACACGGCGGAGATTCAAAGCAGATCGGCGAAGCGTCGCAGTGTGGGATGGAGGGATGAGCGTTTTTCTTCCCTCAGATATTGAATGTCACCGGGAACAAGGTGTAGTGCTCTTTTATTCGGCTTATCATGTTTTATTACTCTCCTGCACTGTAACGCATGCTGTAGAGTCCAGAAGCTGAGAGGTTTCATTTCACCACTAACACTAATCTCACATTTACACTTAATCATTAAACATCACCGGATTTAACACTGACACTAAACACTGGACTGAAATACATCACAGCCTCGTGTTTAAATCATCATAATAACGCGACAAAGTCTTCACTAGTGCTCTAGAACGGATTTAAACACAACACCTTCAACAAATTCAAACAAAAAAAAAGACAAAAAGTCTCAGCAGTCATCTGATACAAGCCCCGCCCCCTCTGTTCTGTGATGCATGATGGGAAGATTAATCAACCAGTGCACACTTTTGTAAACATACAGACCATCATTTATTGTCCATTGTCTCCTCTGTGTTGTGTTCTCGTCCCTGCTGCCTTCAACCAATCACAACACAACTTATATACTGGATTATACCGTGGTCTGTCTGAATACTCGATTGTGATTGGCTGGAAGGTGTGTGTTCAAACCGTGTATACCACAGGAAGTTCCAGTGTTCTGTCGGTTTGTCCCACCAGGTCTGATTTTCCTTCCGCAGTGCAAATTTATGGCAAAATCTATCGTTCCATCCGACCGCATCAAAACATCCTGCTGCGGGTTTCTGCTTCACGTCTGTGACTACGTAAAATAATTCAGCGTAACTTTGCCGAAGCTTCTTGTTAGGTGATGGTAGGATGATTTTACAGTATAAGTTTTTAATCTGTAGTTCCTGGACAGATGTTACAAACTCACCCTAAAAACAGATGAAAATATCGATTTGAAATAAGATTGGTCATTGAGATTGTTTATAATCATGCAGAACGGAATAAAAAAGCGAATATTAATGTTGATAAAAAATTCATTTCAAAAATTTAAAAATCATGACCATTCATATCATTCACCATTCATTGACCAATCATAGTGTACTACACATCAACATACACACCATGAAACATACCGTCTCAGACCTGTTCTCAAATGACATGACCTTCAAGTTCATTTCTGCTCTATGATGTTCTCCTCTATCTCCTCTGTATCTCTGAATATTCTTACTTCTTTAAATCCATTTTTCAGAGTGTAGCTCTCCGTGCATCCACAGAGGTGTTCTACATGACATACATTACAGCTGTATTACAGAATTACAACAGCACTCACCTCCACAGCTAAGAAGTGTGCAGGCTATTTTCCTGCATGCTGAACTGGACGCGTCAGATGAAGTCTGAACGTTGCTGATTGTTCCTCTCAGCAGGTCCTGTTCAGCAAACTGAAACCATATTAATCCAATTCATTATAACATTTTTAGACCTGAAGCCACTTATGCAAATATTTGAACACATACATTCAATACAGAAACTCCACAATCCATCTGCGGTTGTGTTTCAGGGTCTGTAATGGCCACTGAGCTGTTCGATCATCACACCTTCTCAGTTTAAAAAAATTCTAGATGTGTTCGAGACATTTCTACTGTTTAAAATCAAATAGCATAAAAATAATATTTTTAACAATGATGAAACATAGTTCTAAGTATATTACCTCCGGTTCCGCAGAATGTTATGTTCATGAGGACTTCACTTCCCACTGGGCCGATCAGAAGTGTTTTTTCAGACATGTTGATAATATAGAATATAATGTCATGTAATCATAAATAAGGTGAAATATTTTTAGATCAACACTTACAGCTACAGGAAACTGCAATACTTCTCAAACGGAATAAATAAACCTTTAAAGCTTTAAAGAATGTCTGCAGATGAGATGAAATATAGTCCCACAGTAAAAAAAAAAGATTCCAAACGACTGTGAATAACTTCATAATATATACAATAATGTTTGAACAATCGCTCAAGATCACTAAAGAAGAAGAATAAGAAAAAAACACTATATATAATCTCACTTGCAATGTACTTTGAAAAATCCACACACACCCCATGAATCCAGCGTGCTCCAGCGTTCACAGGGCACAGCCGAATCTCCTCGATGAGGAACTTCATCTGTGAAAAGTGTTTAATAACAACTTTATGATGGTTCCAAAACACATAAATAATATCTACTGTATTACTTTCTGGAACGCTAAATTACCCTCGCTAGGCATCTGAACTGTCCAGCGAACAAACTGCACGAAGCTGCTGTACACGGTTCTGAAGAAAATGACAGCATGTAAGTGTATCAAATGAACTAGTGTTCCTAAATAAGTAAATGTTCTACACACACTTGTTGTTTCTCAGTGACCAGGTGCAGGTATGCATCAGTGACCTGTATTAATAAAAATGTACATGAATAGAAATAAACTATTTGTTTTTGACTCTTACACTCAGGTTCTGGGTTTATAAGTCATTTAGACAGCCGGCCGATTGGAGAGAAAAGCCACCCATAGCATACGAATACTTCATTTCTTTCACAGTTTGAGTCTTACTTCATCAGAAAGACACTCAGTCCCTTGCAGTGAGTGGAAAGAAGAGTCATAGAGCTAATATGGCCCAACAACTACTTCTGTCTTTTTTTATGATTTATTAGTTATTATGTCCACTTCCTATAAATAACTGTGACCTGTGACCAACAGGCCAAAATGGCCATCAGGCAACCAGAACACCAAGACCAAACTGTTCCGGGAGACCAAACTGGCATCTAATGACGAACTGAGGTCTCTGTAGATATAAGTCCTTCTTGTTCTTCTGAGATTTTCTTTACATCTGATGGGAACTTCATCGCTGGCTCTTCTTGTATTGGGGTTAATTTTACCTCCTTGATGTATCCATATGTTTGGTCAAACTTTTTAGGGGCAACTTGAATAACGGAAGGTCCTTCTATTGTTGAATCTTCTTGGAGCTTCTCCAGATCATTTACCTTGGTCACAGAATGCTGAGGGCTGAGTGTAGGTGCAAGGAGACATCTTGAAAGAACTGTTGCTCTCTGTAGAGACTGAGATACCAGAACCATCATCAGGCACCTTTCCAGTTTGGCTTCTTCTGCATGGTTTAATGTGACCAATGCTATATTTAGTTTTTAAAGTAATCCCTCCAGGTTTGCCACTGAGTCTCTCAATGATGTAAGGTCCTGAGAAGTCAAGTTCAATCCTTCCTCCTTTTCTTCCATATTTCCTCATATTCATCAGAAGAACCTCATCACCAACATGCTACATCAAATCTGTGTGCTTCTTCTGGGCCCTTTTAGCATGTGCTTCCTTCTGTTTGTCCTGTGATTTACCAAAGGAAATTACATAATCACTGAAACTAGATTGATGGTGGAAAGGTAAAACATTAGGCAATTTAATTGAAAGTATATGAATTAAATTGTGAAATATTTAAAATTGAAAGCCCATGGTAGCATGAGAAGAGGCCTTTGCTGTTTTAAAAACATGATTAGTTCCTGTTCACAACAAACTGTTAGGAATATTAGTGACCATTATCGTCTGATGTGGAACGAGGTCCAAAAAGATATTATCATTACCATTAACAGTTTAAGATCAAAGGGTTTATAACAGATGTTAAAACCCATGGGCAATGATTTCGGGGCTACACTTACTTTAAGCACAATCCTTCTGTCATCCATGACTCCATAAACACACTCACCAGCATTTCTACAGGAACCTCTGCAGGAACACCGCCTCTCTCCCATACATTAGAAGAGTGTTAAGTGGAGGTGTGGAGCTTGGCTCTTAAAGAAAACAAGGTGGCATCCAGACAGACATCCGAGTCATTCTGCTGCTCGTTAACTTCTTCAGAGCTCTAAAATGAAACATAAGGGGAAAGTTTTTTGTTTTGTTTTTTGTAGAAGACTTATAAACCCCGTGTATGAGAGTCTTTTTAAGAATGTATTTATTACTTATTTGGTGTCTTGAAGTGGAAGATCGGTGAAAATGTCTTAAAAGTTGTTACACCGTTGTAATGCACTCCGCTTCACGTCGGGGGTTCTTTACCTCCACATCATACACAAAAATAGAGTAACACACTCCTAGCCGTGGGTTATCCCTTACTGATCTCAGGAATCTAACACTTGGGGATGTGCTGTTACAGGAAAATGATCAACTTCATACTTAGTAATCATCTGTGTTTAGTAAAGTTGAGTTTAGTAAAGACGATCTTTCCATCGTCAGAAAAACCGAACGAATAAGGAACGAATTTATAGATGTTTTGAATATTAATGAATGCGGATCACCTGTACAGTACCGGGTGTGTGCACAACACGGCTCATTTGCATTTGGTGACGCCCATAAAACTCCGTAAAACCTTCACAGGGTAACACAAGGTTCACAGCACTGAGATAACAAGTGAAAGGCAAAAAAAACTCTTTCTCAGAGCTAGAAGAGAAAGTGAACGTCATTTTGACTCTATGGAACCGCTCACTCCCTCACTGACGCCTTGTTAGAAACACAGAAGGACTTGAACAGCGGATGCGTCACGTAATCTAACACTCATAATAAACACTGGCAGACGCTTCCGCTGAGCCGAGACGGCTGCAACGACCTTTTCTGCGTTCTTTTAAATTAAAATCTTGTGTGTTGGTCTTTCATCCCAAAGCACTGCTAAACCGCTAGCTGGAGAAAGAAGGGACCGCTAGCTAGACTTATAAACAACAAATTTCACAAATGAACACAAATATCAATCTGTATACTTACAGTTTATTTACAAATGACACCGACAGCAGCCGCGATCGATTCCCACTGGTGCTGATGTGTAAGTTTGAGATGTCACTCATGTTGTTACCGTTTCACTGATTGGCAGCTGGTTCCGAGGTTCCGCCTCTTTCAGAGGTCGACCAATCATCATGAGGAGGAGCCGTGTGTTCAGGTGTGACTCAAAATGACGTGCTAAATGAAAAGCCTGTTGTCCAGTGAGCATGAATCTGTACACACGTCACTGAGTGTGTATTAGTTC
>NC_030423.2:31042693-31047693 GCF_001660625.3 Ictalurus punctatus
GACGCTGGCTTTTTTTGTATGGCTCTTTGGCATTCTTTACAATGTCAATCATATGAAACACAACAGTATCGCTTGGCTCATTACAATTAATCTGACGTTTGGTGGGGATATCCAGCGCTGCATGGGCCATGTTGTTTCTCCAGCGTGTGTTTCACATTTTCATTTTCACCCCCAGCATCGCGCTCCAGGTTTTAATAACACAATCTGGATTTTGCGCTCTCCGTTCCCTCGTATTAATGTCTGTCATTAGTCACTCTGGCACGAGCAGACGGCACTCTATCTGCTCAACACATGTGATGATTAGAAGAGGGGCAGCGGGCAATTCATTTCACCATACGTGAAAGAAAAATTAACTCGTAAAGTTCCAGGACACAGATTTATAAATTCTGAAGAAGAGATTCAGTCGGTCACTGTAGGTAACATTGTAACACTGTAATACTGTATCACTGTAATACTGTATCACTGTAATACTGTATCACTGTAATACTGTAATACTGTAACACTGTATCACTGTAATACTGTATCACTATCACTGTAACACTGTAATACTGTATCACTGTAATACTTTATCACTGTAATACTGTATCACTGAAACACTGTATCACTGTAATACTGTATCACTGTAATACTGTATCACTGTAATACTGTAATACTGTATCACTGTAATACTGTATCACTATAACACTGTAATACTGTATCACTGTATCACTGTATCACTGTATCACTATAACACTGTAACACTGTAATACTGTATCACTGTAATACTTTATCACTGTAATACTGTATCACTGAAACACTGTATCACTGTAATACTGTATCACTGTAATACTGTATCACTGTAATACTGTAATACTGTATCACTGTAATACTGTATCACTATAACACTGTAATACTGTATCACTGTAACACTGTATCACTGTAATACTGTATCACTGTAATACTGTATCACTGTAACACTGTAATACTGTATCACTGTAACACTGTATCACTGTAATACTGTAATACTGTAATACTGTAACACTGTAACACTGTATCACTGTAATACTGTATCACTGTAATACTGTAATACTGTAATACTGTATCACTGCAACACTGTAACACTGTAATACTGTAATACTGTAACACTGTATCACTGTAATACTGTATCACTGTAATACTGTAATACTGTAACACTGTATCACTGTAATACTGTAATACTGTAATACTGTATCACTGTAATACTGTAATACTGTATCACTGCAACACTGTAACACTGTAACACTGTAATACTGTAACACTGTATCACTGTAATACTGTATCACTGTAATACTGTAATACTGTAACACTGTATCACTGTAATACTGTATCACTGTAACACTGTATCACTGTAATACTGTAACACTGTAACACTGTATCACTGTAACACTGTAATACTGTAACACTAATACTGTATCACTGTAATACTGTAACACTGTAACACTGTATCACTGTAACACTGTATCACTGTAATACTGTATCACTATAACACTGTAATACTGTATCACTGTAACACTGTATCACTGTAATACTGTAATACTGTATCACTGTAATACTGTATCACTGAAACACTGTATCACTGTAACACTGTATCACTGTAATACTGTAATACTGTATCACTGTAATACTGTAATACTGTATCACTGTTTTACTGTATCACTGTAATACTGTAATACTGTAATACTGTAACACTGTAATACTGTAACACTGTAACACTGTAATACTGTATCACTGTAATACTGTAACACTGTAACACTGTATCACTGTAACACTGTATCACTGTAATACTGTATCACTATAACACTGTAATACTGTATCACTGTAACACTGTATCACTGTAATACTGTAATACTGTATCACTGTAATACTGTATCACTGTAATACTGTATCACTGAAACACTGTATCACTGTAATACTGTATCACTGTAATACTGTAATACTGTATCACTGTTTTACTGTATCACTGTAATACTGTATCACTGTAACACTGTATCACTGTAATACTATAATACTGTATCACTGTAATACTGTAATACTGTAATACTGTATCACTGTAATACTGTAATACTGTATCACTGCAACACTGTAACACTGTAACACTGTATCACTGTAACACTGTAATACTGTATCACTGTAATACTGTAATACTGTATCACTGCAATAGTGTAACACTGTATCACTGTAATACTGTATCACTGTAATACTGTTTCACTGTAATACTGTAACACTGTAACACTGTAACACTGTATCACTGTAACACTGTAATACTGTAACACTGTAACACTGTAATACTGTATCACTGTAATACTGTAACACTGTAAAACTGTAATACTGTATCACTGTAACACTGTATCACTGTAACACTGTATCACTGTAATACTGTAACACTAACACTATAATACTGTATCACTGTAACACTGTATCACTGTAATACTGTAATACTGTATCACTGTAATACTGTATCACTGTAATACTGTATAAATGTAATACTGTTACACTGTAATACTCTAATACTGTAATACTGTAACACTGTAACACTGTAACACTGTGATACTGTAATACTGTAATACTGTAACACTGTATCACTGTAATACTGTATAAATGTAATACTGTTACACTGTAATACTCTAATGCTGTAATACTGTAATATTGTAACACTGTAATACTGTAACACTGCAATACTGTAACACTGTAATACTGTAATATTGTAACACTGTAATGCTGTAACACTGCAATACTGTAACACTGTAATACTGTAACACTGTAATACTGTAATAATGTTACACTGTAATACTGTCACAATGTAATACTGTAATGTTGTAACACTGTAATACTGTAACACTGTATCACTGTAACACTGAATCACTGTAATACTGTACCACTGTGACACTGTAATACTGTAATACTGTAACACTGTCATACTGTAATACTGTAACACTGTAATACTGAAACACTGTATTAATGTTACACTGTAATACTGTCACAGTGTAATACTGTAATATTGTAACACTGTAATACTGTAACTATCTAATAATATAATAGTTTATTAAACATTCTCCCAATACACTAAGCATTTCTGAACCTTGATATGTGGACAGGACACTCATTTGTCATGTTGTCATCGTAACGATGCTAAACAACACTCCTGCAATACCTGCCTATGCGGATGGTTCAGATTCAGATTAAACACAAGGTGAATGTGGTTTTCAGATTCCGACTGTAAAACAGAGCATCAGTGTGAAATCTCTCACTCTTTTTCACTTCACTTCTATCTCTACACACTGTTTTCTCCATTAGCGCGAGTGAATAATAACGCCGTTCCTGTGAGACACTAAATCGAGCTCTTACCGACTCGCAGAGAACAACAGAGGAACCAAAAGGTTGGAGTGTAAACAGGAAGTGCAGATTACAGGCTAAATATACAGCAGGTGGGAAGCAGGTCCTGGCTAATAACTGAAAGAAGGCGCTTACATGTGTGTAGGGTTTTTTTATCTTTATCTTGAACTTGCCACACTAGTAGTCCCTCACACATGCTTCAGAGCTGTTACAGTCAGTATGTGTGTGTGTGTGTGTGTGTGTGTGTGTGTGTGTGTGTGGTACATGTATTTTGCTCTGAGAACAATTTGCTCCGGTTGTATTGCACTGTTTAGTACACTAGTATGGTGGACTGGAACACAGCCACAGCTAAATTGCACCTGTTGATTATATAGTGAGCTAGCACCCTACAGACAGCACTGCACTTTGATACGGCCTATTATACATTGCAGTAGATTATGGTTTGGGACGGAGCCCATGTCTGAAGGCCAAGACTCACCATCTGGTCAGCAGGGGTTTAACGGCTAGAACTCCATCAACACTGATGAAAAGTGTCCTATACCGTGCTGAGAAAAGAAAAGAAATGAAAGGAACAGAACGGAAATATAGAAAGGAAAGGAAAAAAAGACAGGAAAAGAAAGGAAAGGAAATGAAAGTATAGGGGGAATCAGAGTAAAAGAAAGAAAGAATTACAGTGTTTAACACGTGGTACACTATTGCCCACTATCTAGTACACTAGCATGTGGTTTGGGACGCAGGTTGTGACTGTATGTCTTTAACTCGAACCTCTGTTTAGAATATAGACAGAGCTATAATTAATAAAACACACACACACACACACACACACACACACACACACACACAGAGATAGAGAGAGAGAGGTGCAGCAGCTGCATGTAGCTGATTGTGTTTGTGGATGATGTTAGGTATTAATGATGTGCAGGGTGGTAACAAGGAAACACTGTTAATTAATCAACATTAAATCTGTTATTTTACTGAAATAGAAGTTCCAGTGTTTTAACACAGTTACACACACGTTTAAAGGCCAAAACACACACACACACACACACACACACACACACACACACACACACACACACACTCACACACACTCACTCACACACACACACACACACACACACACACACACACACACTCACACACTCACACACTCACACACACTCTCACACACTCACTCACACTCACACACACATTCACACCCACACACACACACACACACACACACACATACACACACTCACATACACTCACACACTCACACACACACACACACACACACTCACACACACACACACACACACACACACTCACATACACACACATACACACTCACACACACTCACACACACACACACACACACACACACACACACACACACACACACACATAATACAGAAGACTCTAAAGGAATAAAATTGACATTCACACATTCTGGCTCTGTCCCAAACGCTGGAATTTGCAGGAGTCAGCACATTTAGAAAAAGTGAACTTTACTGGAGCACAGCTGCTGCCCACACACACTGCCTACATAGGCACCCTCCATCAGAAGTCTAAATACTGTTCTCACTTACTTCTCTGTGTCCCAACTCCTACACTTCCTGCAGGTCTATGATCTGGAAGATAGTGTTAGAGGTCACACGTTCGTGTC
>NC_030423.2:31052693-31055193 GCF_001660625.3 Ictalurus punctatus
CACAGCTGCAGTGCTATACTAAGGAGGTAAATTTCACACAGAATTCGTTTCTAGCAAAGCAGTTCCTTTAATTAAATTAAGTTCCCGAGTGGTACAGGAAATGACATCATCATTTATTATTAATGTTGCTTCAGGCGATAATCACACAGGGAACAATCGCGCATTTATCAGCAAACATTTCACACACGCTGATTTTCTCTTGGGGCAAAAACAAGAATCGAAGCTGGAATATTCCAAATGGTTTTGCTAACATTTCCTCTCTGCATGTCAGAGGTCAAAGGTCAGATGGAATAATGTGCCATTAGCAGCCCACAAGCCTCCATTACCGAGGATAATGGGAAGCCGCCGTTCGCCCACATCCGAGCTCGCTTCCCATCAGCCCCGGTGTTGAGTCTCTCACAGCCGCGTCTCCGTGTGTGTGAGTTGTGTATTATTCTGTATTTAATGAGCATTATATTTTCTCTTTACGACTCCACAGAGGTGTGTTTACGCAGCGATATGAAGAGCGAGGTCATGATCTTTTCTGAAAAATTGTTCTCATCTCGATCAATAAGACACTCTGTGCATCGTAACCATAAAAGTTAAACTTTTATTTACTTAAATGTTTTTCTGGACTTTTCTCCCTCCTTTCTTTCTTCACGGTGATTAGAGGTTCTCTCAGTGTTCTCGCAGACATCACACTCGGCATGGAACTACACGATAAAGGACCTTTCTTTTTTTAAAAACTGAGTCACTTATCTCTGGCTACACACCTGGAAATAATGCTTTAATGAACTACAGAATGTTAATGACAGAAATATTTCATATTTACATATCGACATGCTCACTACCTGAACACTCACAGCCAGCTGAAAGTGACGGATGGATTCAAAGAGACGAGCGTTTCAAAAGCAAAATATTAAAGAAAGAAGGAAAAAAGTCATTGTGTAAAAGTTGAAACGAGGCTGCTGATTGGTCGGCTGCTGTAACGCCATTATGACATCATCAGCCGTCAGTGTGAATTTTCATTTCTAGAACATTCCGTCAGTGAGAACGTTTCTTACTTTAATCTGAAAAAAGAAAGAAAGAAAGAAAGAAAGATGGAAGGAATAAAGTCAGTGTGTGAGTTAATGAAGCTGCTGATTGGTTGGCTGCTGTAATGCCCACTATGACATCATCAGCTGTCAGATGTTTCCGTATGCTCCGAATATTGCAGAGTTTGCTTGATTTTGCGTTCATTTCTGTGATTACAAAATCACTAAATCCTGGAGCGACTTAAAATAATAATAATAATAATAATAATAATAATAATAATAATAATAATAATAATAATGTTTAGAAGAAATTGTTAGTAATGAATAGTAAGTATTATGTTAGTAATAATGTTAGTAAGAAGTTATAAAGGGGGTTGATGATTAATGATTGATTAATCTGCTGCTAATGTACTGATTAAACATCGTTATTAGACTCGTTCAAGCATCGTGTAATAAATAAGAGACTGAGACTGGAGTTTTGTGGTCAGTTGATAATCTCAGTAGTGACGCTTGTGTTGTTCTAAATTAGACTGAAATTTCGTTTAAAAGAGTAAGACGGTGAATTAACACCTAAGCTTTAACCCTGTTAATGAACACGATGATCTGTTAATGAACCTATTGATCTGTAGCTACATTAATACTACATTCTACCCAGGAATCCCCTCCACCTCCTCAGCCCTGTCTCTGCTCTCAGCTCTTTGTGTTTAACGTGCAGGTATAGATCAGGAGCTTCATTAGCACGTCGTTAGGTTAATTAGCGGGACGGATAAAGAAGTCACTGCGCAGTCAGATCATCTTGTTTATCTGAACGAACCTCGGTTCACCACCGTGTCTCTGCAATAACACTGAGTGAGAATACAAACTATTCATTATTAATAAACTAGCCCTGATTTACTGCCTCATTTGTAATATTTCATCTATTATTCAGCGGTAATTAAGTCTTAATGAATATTTGACTAAGATATCAATTACAGCTAATCAATAACTTTCTTATTAGCTACATAATAAAATATTAATAAATGTATTTTTTCACCTTATATCATTGGAATCACTCTACACCGTATGCATACTTAGCTTGATTTTACGGCTGGTTGCCATGGTTACAGCCTAGCTAGTGCAAGGTCTTTCTTTCTTCATTTTTTTATTAATTAATTAATTTTCTGTTAATTTCTTAATGACTTTTTTAATCAACTCAAAGTATTGATTTCATAAATATATATATATATTTTTAAATAAGTCCTAAGTCACGCCTCCTCACACTTTAAATCTCAGTCCAGTTTAAAGCATGACATCATCTAGCCCCGCCCACTAACCCCTCCAGTGATCCGGTGGAACTGAAACTTCACCATCTTCTCCTTTTATTTCACAATAAAACGCAGAAGAATGGTTCCTTCACGTAGCTACAGTTCCTTAAAGGTTCTTTATATGGAGTTTGTAGCATTCTAGAGGAGTTCTACTTAGAACTGGGTTCAATATTAAACTTTTAA